>NC_083412.1:3427428-3507126 GCF_020745735.1 Hemiscyllium ocellatum
ATTATTGTGAGAGAATATATCCAAAACCTCAGCTAATATTCAGGGGAGGCAGGATTGAATCCCGCCATCTGAAAAGGAGACATTTGAAATCAATATTTTAAAAAATAATTATAACAATCCACAATTAAGTATGAAACCATTGCTCATGGACAACAAAATCCAAACACTTGTCCTTTCGAGAAGGAATCTGCCCATCCTTTCCTGGTCTGCACGACATACCCACAGCAAAGTGTTTGCCTCTCAATGACCCTCTGAAATGGCCGAGCAAGTTACTCAGTTCATGGGCTTCTAGGGCTGGGCAAGAAAGGCTGGTCAGCAGAGACTCACACATCCCAGACCTGATTTGATAAATAATCCATTAGGATGGTCCCCCTGGAACTGTGCTGGGACCTGTGTCCTGGCCAATCATGTCGGTAGGTTATTGGACAGGGCATTAAACTGACAGAGAGGATGCAGGTGAAAGGAGCTTTCCAAATCCAAAGGAAAAGGTGAAGCAATGGAACAACATGGGAATGTGGTTGAAGAGAAGCAGAAAGGAACAGGATGGGACAGAGTTTATTAAAATTGTACATCAGCAAATAGATTTGTGACACAAAATTGTGGAAGAGAGTATATTATGTTTTTTTTTAATGGACAATGTTGCTGCAATAAGGTCGATGGATTTGTGACAGAGATAAAAGAGATTTAGACACCAGGGAGACATGGATACAGGGTGAACAAAAATATTCAATGGTTCGTAATCTTGCGCAAACTCAGGCAAAATGGGTAACGCTAACAATAATGGATAACAAAGACATTACAGAGAAAGCATTTGGCCGCAGATCATGAAGTAGAGTCAGTCTGAATGTAAACTCTGTCTACTACTTGCCAAGGACACAAGCTGCAGTTTTAGCCACCAGACAGCATTCCATTGCTCATCACTGCATTAAACAGGAACTCATTGGAATTTTTTAACAAAGGCATTGTGATAATTTTGGAAAACTTCAATATTTGTATAATCTGGGACAATCACACGGACGACATTGATATTGGAAGTGGAGTTCGGTTAATTTTTTTCAGTGTTTCTTTGAAAAACACATTGTGCAACTGTTAAGGGACATAACTATCGCAGAGCGACCGTGTAATGAAACTTAGTGAATGAGTAATGTCACCTGCAGAGATCCTTCGGGAAATTGTGATAAAATACAGTTTAAAGAAATATAAAGTTTTAAAGTGAATCACAGAAAGAACAAGCTACAACTAGAAACAAAAATAGCCAATGATGTGAGTTTGAGAGGAGAACTGACCAAGGTAAACAGGCTAAACAGATTGAAATATGTGTCTGTAAATGAACAGTGGAAAACATTTGCAGGAACAGGGTTAATCACTCAACAAAAGGACATTCCACTGAAACAGTAAAAGCCTCAGCAAGAAACTCCCACTGATCCCTCACTCAGGACAAAAGGGATCATACTAGATTATGAGGCTGAGAAGATCACCATAAAGTCCTGAAGTGAGAGTGTGTTTTAGGAGTAAATGTTAATGGATTGCAATGGGTCTGCTCACAGGAGCAGGGCTGTGGGAAGGGGAACCTTGGTCAGGGTTCATTGATACAATAGGAACAGGGAGAGGTGAAGGTGCTAGAGGTGGTGAGAGTGTTACAGAGAGTGGTCTGGGTGTTACAAAGCCAGTCTGAATTGCTGCAGCTGGAGGGGTTTGCAGAGGTAGGGAGGGACATAGGTATATTTATATATTCATTCATGGGATGTGGGTGTCACTGCCTGGAACAACGTTCTTTGACCCCACTGCTAATTACCCAGAGGGTAGCTCAGAGTCAGCCATATTGCTGTGGGTGTTGAGTCACATATTAGCCAGACCAGGTTAGAATGTCAGATGTCCTTCACTAGAGGAGGTTAGTGAACTAGATGAGTTCTTCCCACTGATCAACAATGTTTTAATGTTGGCTCCACCAATGTCTTTTATAGCCAGAACATGACATCCCAACTCTTACGCTTAATGCTCTCCCGAATGAAGGAAACCATCCCAAACACCTGCTTCACCAGCCTGTCTACCTGTGACACCACTTTCAAAGAACTGTCTACCTGCATCCCTGGGTCTCTGACTGACAACACTGCCAGGGCCCGAACATTAACTGTACAAGTCCCGCCCTGGTTTGTTTCACCAAAATGGAACACTTCACATTTATCTAACTAAACTCCACCTGCTATTCTTCAGCCCACTCTCCCAGCAGTACTGTTCATCCTGTTGCATCATGGATAATCTTCTTCACTGTCCACTTTACCATCAATGTCAGTGTCACCCAAAACAATTACTTACCAGGAAACCAATATTCCCATCCAAACCATTTATCTAAATGACAAACAACAGTGGGCCCACTACCTCGCTGGTCACATGCCTCCAGTCAGAAAGACAACATGTCTCCCGTCACCCTCTGTCTCCTACGATCAAGCCAATTTTGTATCCAGTTCACTCGCTCCTCCTGAATGCCATATCCTTTTACACTGATCTGAGTTTATCACCCAATTTACCAGACAGAACACAGAACGCAGAACAGTACAGCCCAAGACCCTTCGGCCATGATTTCATGCCAACCTTTTATCCAACTATAAGATCAAACTAACCTACATACCCTTCATTTTACTATTATCCATGTGTCTGTCCAAGAGTCTACTAAATGCCCCGAATGTGTCTAATTTTAATACCACCATTGGCAGTCCATCCAACCGCCTACCATTCTCGATCCTCTTATCCATCCTCCATTCACCTTAAAATTACAGCCCCTTGTAATAGCCATTTATTCCAACAGAGAAACAGTCTCTGACTATTCACTCTCTCTCTGTGCCTCTTATCAACTTGTTCACCTCCATGAAGTCACCCCGCACCCTTCTTCACTCCAATGAAAAAAGGCGTAGCTCCCTCAACCTTTCTTTGTAAGAAATGCCCTCCATTCCAGGCAGCATTCCTAGTAAATCTCCTGTGTATGCTCTCGAAAACTTGCAAATCCTTCCTGTAAACAGGGGCCCAGAACTGAACACAATATTCCAAGTGTGGTCTCACCAGGACGCTATAAAGATGCAGTAAAACCTCGCGGCTCTTACAATCAATCCCCTTCTTCGGGAAGCCAACACAACATATGCCTTTTTAACAACCCTACCAATGTGCGTGGCGATTTTGAGGGATCAATGGACATGGACCCCATGGTCTCTCTGTTCCTCCACACTGCCAAGCATTCTGCCTTTCACCCTGTATTCTGTATTCAAATTCGACCTTCCAGAATGAATCACTTCACAATTTTTCAGATTGGACTCCATTTGCCTCTCCCAGCCCAGCTCTACGTCCTGTCAATGTCCCATTACAACCTACAACAGCCCTCCACATTACCCACCACTCCACCAACCTTCATGTGATTAGCAAACGTACTAACCCACAATCCAAGTCATTGACAAAAATCAAGGACAGCAGAGTTCCAGAGCCGATTGTTACAGAACCCCACTGGTCACTGAGCTTCAGGCTCAATACTGTCCATCTGCTGCCACCCTCTGTCTTCTCTGGGTCATCCAATACTGTATCCAGACAGATAGATTTCCCTGTATCCCAATTTTCCTTCTTTTCTGCATGAGCCATCATCGTATTCTGTCATATCCTCAAAGAATTCAATAAGGTTTGTGAGGCATGACCTGTCCCTCACAAACCCATGCTGACTGTCTCTAATTAGACCATAGAACATAGAACAGTCCAGCACAGAACAGGCCCTTCAGCCCAAGATGTTGTGCCGACCACTGATCATTATGTATGCACCCTCAAATTTCTGTGACCATATGCATGTCCAGGAGTCTCTTAAATGTCCCCAATGACCCTGCCTCTACAACTGCTGCTGGCAACGCATTCCATGCTCTCACAACTCTGTGGAAAGAACCCGTCTCTGACATCCTCTCTATACTTTCCTCCAACAGCTTAAAACTATGACCCTTCGTGTTAGCCATTTCTGCCCTGGGAAATAGTCTCTGGCTATCAATTCTATCTATGCCTCTCATTATCTTGTATCCCTCAATTAGGCCCCCTCTCCTCCTCCTTTTCTCCAATGAAAAAGGTCCGAGCTCAGTCAACCTCTTCTCATAAGATAAGCCTTCCATTCCAGGCAGCATCCTGGTAAACCTCCTCTGAACCCTCTCCAAAGCATTCACATCTTTCCTGTAATAGGGCGACCAGAACTAGACGCTGTATTCCAAGTGCGTTCAAACCAAAGTTTCATAGAGCTACAACAAGATCTCACGATTCTTAAACTCAATCCCTCTGTTAATGGAAGCCAAAACACCATATGCTTTCTTAACAACCCTGTCCACTTGGGTGGCCATTTTAAGGGATCTATGTACCTGCACCCCAAGATACCTCTGTTCCTCCACACTGCCAAGAATCATCTCATTAATCCTGTATTCAACTTTCAAATTTGACCTACCAAAATGCATCACCTCATATTTATCCAGGTTGAACTCCATCTGCCACCTTTCAGCCCATCTCTGCATCCTGTCAATGTCCCGCTGCAGCCTACAACAGCCCTCTATACTGTCAATGACACGTCCAATCTTTGTGTTATCTAAAAACTTGCTGACCCATCCTTCAATGCCATCATCCAAGTCATTAATAAAAATTACAAACAGTTGGAATGCTACGAGCGATTGCGAAGTTTACAGGGATAAGGTTGTTGGTAGGACAGGGCTGGATTACACAGACAGGGACTGTTTTTGGCAGCTGAGTAGGTTGCAGAGATAAAGAGGTTTGTTACATCTGGCGGAACAAACAGAGATATGGAGGGTCATCGTGACTGAAGATGTTTATAGATCTAGGAAGGCTTAGGCTCTGGTGGTTATTTAGACATGGAGGCTGTGGAATCTGGATTCGTTTTTGAGAGATTGGGGGTGGCAAGTTTGGTTGGAGACAGTTTCACAGATAAGGGAGCATTACAAAAACAGGAGGAAGTTCCTGCGGTCGCGAGGGTTCGAGTGGAGAGTGATGTTTACACAGATAGGGATGGTGGTCGGGTCTCCATAGACTGATGGCATTTTCGGGACTGGAAGAGGTTTTGTAGACAGGGAGGGCTGTAAGACTGCAGGAGCTCATAGATTGTTGAAGATTAGGAGCAGTTCACAGAAGGAGGGTTCTCCGACAGGAGTAGGTCACAGATAGTGAGCGTTGTGTGGCCTGAGAAAGTTAAAGAGAGGGAGAGTTTTCATGTCCGGAAGAGATTACACTGACCGGGACAGTTGAAGAGACTGAAGCAAAAATGCCTGTGGAAGGTTACACAGATAGGGAGGAATGTTGGGACTGAAGGTGAATACACAAACATGAAGGGTTGTATTGTTAGGCGGAGCGGAGAGGAATAGGGACCAGTGTAGGAATTTACACAGATAGGGAAGGTTGTGTTTTTGGAGAAGGTTACACTGATACAGATAGTGTTAGGGAGTGTTTAATGGACTACAGAAGAAGTCAGAGAGAATGTATTATGTAGAGTGGAGGAGATTACAGACACAGAAATGGCTGTCAGTTTGAAAAGAGCTTCTACAGATCCTCAGTGTTGTAAGGCTGAAGGGAGGTTGCAATAATAAGGGTGACCTACATTAAATGACATTTTTGATATAAGAAAATGTCTCAGAACGGGACTGTCAAAAGGAAGTATAGATAGTCCAGATGAGTTTACAGAGATATACATGTTTTTGGGGATTTCAGGATGGAACAGTGATTGGGAGTGATGTAACAAATGACAACAGGGATTGTTCTAAAAGCAGGAAGAGGTGACAGTCATATCGATCGTGGTAAGGACTGGAGAAGCTTACATCGCCAAGGAGTGTTTTAGAGACTGTTGGAGACTCCACATATAAAGAGAGTATTGGGGATGAGGCAAGGTTCAAGAGACAGGGATGGTTGACAGGACTGTGAAATAAACTGAATAGAATCTCCACAGAGTGGAAACAGGCCATTCGGCCCAACAAGTCCACACCAACCTTCTAAACAGCATTCTAACCAGACCCATCCCTCTCCCTGTCCAATAAACTCTGCATTTCTCATGGTGAACTCATCTGAACCACACTTGCCTGGATACTACAGTCAATTTATGGTGGCCAATCCACGTATTCTGCAAATGTTGGGCTGTGGCAGGAGACTAGAGCACCCGGAAGAAACCCACACAGTCAGGGGGGAGAACATGCAAAGTTCACACAGACAGTCGGCCAAGGTTGGAATTGAAGCCACGTTCCAGGTACAGTGAGGCTCATTATACAGAGCACTACAGAGATTGAACCAGGTTACAAGTTCACAAGGGTTTATTGGAACAGGAGGAGAATATAGTCAGGAACAGGAGACGTTTACATAGATGGTGTCCATGAGAGGGACTGGAGGAGGTTAACGCAATAGGGAGGATTGTGGATTCTCTCGAAAATTAGAGGTAGGGATGTTTGGGGAGACTCAATGAAGTTAGTCATACTCAGAGGTGTGAGTGGGAACCCATTTTGCCAAAATGACCACAATTCTCTTAGCTTAAGAATAGAGATGGAAAAGGACAGGTCTGGTCCACAAGTTCAAGTTATGAAATGGGACCAGACCAATCTTGACAGTATTAGACAGGAACTTTCAAAAGGTAATGGGGGAATCTATTTGCAGGAAAAGGGAAGTCTGGCTACTGAGAATATTTTAAAAGTGAGCTAAATTGAGCGATCACCACCAGCATGTTCCTGTTTGTGTGCAGCTCAATGCTGACAGCATTCGGAAACACTGGCTGTCTATTGAGGGTCTGGTCAAGGAAAAGGGGGCACATGTCAGGTATAGCCAGCTGGATCAAGGGAATCCCCGTGGATATACAGGGCTGTAGGAATACACTTTGGGTGGAAATCAGGAATGCAGAAAGGGAACATGAAATAGCCTCAGCAGAGAAGGATAAAGAGAATCCAAAAGTGATTGTATAAATATATTGAGTAAAAGAGTAACTCGAGACAAAATAGTGTTCCTTAAAGATCAATGAGACCATTGATGTGTGGAACCGCAGGATATGGCTAAGACTTTACACACATTTTGTGACTCCAGAACTTACTGTGGACAAAGACTGGGGAACTCAGGGAACAAGAGTAATACGTTAGACCATATTTGGAGTTTGCTGCAATTCCAGTATCCCGCTATAGGAAGGAGGTTGGGAAGCTTGAAAGTGTTCAGAAAAGATTGACAAGATGTTGCTGGGGTTGTTGCTGAATAAGCTAGGGTTATTTTCACTGGATCATCAGAGACTGAGGGGTGACCTGACAGAGGTTTATATAAACATGAGGGGCATGGATTGGTAAACATTCAAGGTCTTTTCCCAGGGGTTGGAGAGTCCAAAACTAAAGGGCATAGCTTTAAGGTTAAAGGGGAAATGTTTAAAAGGGACTGAAGGGACAGCTTTTTTATGCACACGGTGATGTGTGTATGGAATGAGCTGAGAGAAAGTACCAGATACCGATACTATGACAACATTTAAGGGATGGATGTGTATGTGAATGATAAGGGTTTAGAGGTACATAGCAAAATGCTGATAAATGGGATGGACTTATTTAGATCTTCTGGTCAGCATGGATGAGTTGGATCGAAGGGTCTGTTTCCCTTGTACATCTCTATGCCTTGAAAAGAGGGCATGTTATAGAAGAGGTGGTGCTGGACGTTTTAAAACACAAAGGTATGGAAAGCCCCAGGACCTGATTACATGTATCACAGGGCATTATGGGATGTTAGGGAAGGAACTGTGGAGCTGCTAACAAAGGTATTTGTACCATTGACAGCCATGTGTGATGGGCTGGAAGGCTGGAGGGTGACATAGTGGACAGTGAGGGAGGTTTGCTGAGATTGCAAAGGGATCTTGATGATATGGGTGAATGGGCTGAAAACCTGTAGATGGAATTCAATCTGAATAAATGCGAGGTCGTGCACTTGGTAAAACAAACAAGGGTAGAGCTTATACAATTAATGTTCGGGCCTCAGTTAGTGTTTTAGAGCAGAGGGACCTCCAGGTTCAGGTACATAATTCTTGAAGTTTGCATCACAGGATGGATAAGACAGTGCTTTGCATGCCTGACTATTGCTCAGTCCATTGAGTGTAGGATTTGGGACGTTATGTTGAGATTGCACAGACATTGGCGAGGCCTGTTCTGCAATACTCTGTCCAGTTCTGGTCGCCCAGTTATAGGGAGGATATTATTAAGCTGCAGGGGATTCAGAAGAGATTTACCAGGATATTGCTGGGTATGGAAGGCTTGAGTTCTGCAAAATGGCTGGATAGGCTGAGTCTTTTTTCACTGGAGCCTGGAGGTTGAGACGTGAGGTTATAAAAGTTTATTTTAAAAAATAAGGTATATAGATTGATTTAATTGTAGTTGTCTTTTCCACAGGATGGGGGACTCTCAAGAGGAGGGACCACATTTTTAAGATTAGAAGAGAGCGATGTTCAAAAAAAAAGACATGGGGGCAAATTGTTACACAGAGGGTGGTTTGATTGTGGAATGAACCTGCTGAGGAAGGGGTGGATGTGGGTACAATTACAACGTTTAAAAGACAGAGATACTAAACGTGTATTTTGCATCAGCTTTTACTGTGGAAAAAGACATGGAAGATATAGATTGTCGGGAAATAGATAGTGACACTTTGCAAAATGTCCATATTACAGACGAGCAAGTGTTGGATGTCTTGAAATGCATAAAAATGATTAAATTCCCAGGGCCTGATCAGGTGTACCCTCAAACTCTGTGGGAAGCTAGAGAAGTGATTGCTGGGCCTCTTGCTGAGATATTTGTATCATCGATAGCCACAGTTGAGGTGGCAGAAGACTGGAGGTTGGCAAACGTGGTGCCACTGTTTAAGAAGGGCGGTAAAAACAAGCCAGGGAATTATAGATCGGTGAGCCTGACCTCGGCGGTGGGCAAGTTGTTGGAGGGAATCCTGAGGGACAGGATGTACATGTATTTGGAAAGGCAAGGACTGATCAGGGATAGTAAACATGGCTTTGTGCGTGGGAGATCATGTCTTACAAACTTGATTGAGTTTTTTGAAGAAGTAACAAAGAGGATTGATGAGGGCTGAGCTGTAGATGTGATCTATAAGGACTTCAGTAAGGCGTGCGACAAGTTTCCCCATAGGACACTGATGATCAAGGTTTGATCTCACGGAATACAGGGCGAACTAGCGATTTGGATACAGAACTGGCTCCAAGGTAGAAGAGTGTGGTGGTGGAGGGTTGCTTATTAGACTGAAGGCCTGTGACCAGTGGAGTGCCACAAGGGTTGGGCTTTAGAATGGTGAATAGCCAAAGGTAAGGGAGTCCAAACAGGAGGTGAGAGAGCAAAGATTTAAAGAGGGAGCTGAGGGGCAAATTATACACAGAGGATGGTGCACAGATAGAACAGACTGCCAGTGGCTCATGGGAGAAACAAGAACAATGACAACATGGAAAACACATTTGGGTAGGAACATGGAGAGGAGAAGGTTTGAAGAGCTAAGGGCCAAACGCAGGCAAATGAGACTCATTCAGTATAGGGAACATGGGCAGCATTGAGGAGCTGGACCACAGGTTCTGTTTCCGTGTGGTATCACTCTGTATATAGCTGAAGAGGATTACAGTACCGAAATAAAGCATGTTGTAAACACTGAAGCAATTTACTGCGATAGGGATGGTAGTCTGGAATGCAGTATCATTCAAATATGTGGAGGGACTATCGGTAAGGGAGGGGGTTACAGGGACAGGAACTGTTATAGGAGTTAAAACTTACTGAAGACACTGGTGCACAACCATGTCATAGTTACAGTGTTGCAGAGTGGTGAGACTAAGTACAGTGTTGGAGTCTGAACACAGAACAAAAAGATCCCAGGCAGCATTCCCACCCGCTCATGGGAGGCCTGCTTTCCCCTCTGTTGTCCTGATGCTCACTAAGACAGCACAGGCCTGGATTAGAACATAGAACATAGAAGGATACAGCGCAGTACAGGCCCTTCGGCCCTCGATGTTGCGCCGACCGAATCCTACCTAACCTATACTAGCCCAATAACTTCCAAATGCCTATCCAATGCCCGCTTAAATGACCATAAAGAAGGAGAGTTCACCACTGATACGGGCAGGGCATTCCATGAACTCACAACCCGCTGTGTGAAGAATCTACCCCTAACATCTGTCCTATACCTACCACCCCTTAATTTAAAGCTATGTCCCCTAGTAACACCTGACTCCATTAGCGGTAAAAGGTTCTTAGTATCTACCCTATCTAAACCCCTAATCATCTTATACACTTCTATCATATCTCCCCTAAACCTTCTCTTCTCCAATGAGAACAGCCCCAAGTGCCTCAGCCTTTCCTCATACGATCTTCCTACCATGCCAGGCAACATCCTGGTAAACCTCCTCTGCACTCGTTCCAATGCCTCCACATCCTTCCTATAGTATGGCGACCAAAACTGCACACAATACTCCAGATGAGGCCTCACCAGAGTCTTATACAACTGCAACATGACCTCAGGACTCCGGAACTCAATTCCTCTGCCAATAAAGCCCAGTACACCATATGCCTTCCTCACAGCACTATTTACCTGGGTGGCAACTTTCAGAGATCTGTGTACATGGACACCAAGATTCCTCTGCTCATCCACACTACCAAGTAGCCTACCATTAGCCCAGTAATCCATCATCTTGTTATTCCTACCAAAGTGAACGACTTCGCACTTAGCTACATTGAATTCCATTTGCCACATTTCCGCCCAGCTCTGCAACTTATCTATATCCCGCTGTAACCTACCACTTCCTTCCTCACTATCCACAACTCCACCGACTTTTGTGTCATCCGCAAACTTGCTTACCCAGCTTTCAAGTCCTTCCTCTAGATCATTTATAAAGATAACAAAAAGCAATGGTCCCAAAACAGATCCTTGTGGTACACCGCTAGTAACTGCGCTCCAAGATGAACATAATCCATCAACTACTACCCTCTGTCTCCTTCCAGCCAGCCAATTCCTAATCCAAACCTCTAATGTATCCTCCATGCCATACCTCCGAAGTTTTAGCATTAGCCTACCATGGGGAACCTTATTGAACGCCTTACTAAAATCCATATACACAACATCTACTGCTTTACCCTCGTCCACTTCCTTAGTCACCTTCTCAAAGAACTCAATAAGGTTTGTGAGGCACGACCTGCCCTTCACAAAACCATGCTGGCTATCCCTGATCACGTTATTCCTACCCAGATGTTCATAAATCTTATCCCTTACCATTCTCTCTAAGACTTTGCCCACCACTGAAGTCAGACTCACTGGCCTATAGTTACTAGGGCTATCCCTACTCCCTTTCTTGAACAATGGGACCACATTCGCTATCCTCCAGTCCTCTGGTACTATTCCCGTTGACAATGATGACATAAAAATCCAGGCCAATGGCTCTGCTATCTCCTCCCTAGCTTCCCATAGGATCCTGGGGTAAATGCCATCAGGCCCAGGAGACTTATCTATATTCATCCTTTCCAATATTCCTAAAACCTCTTCCCTGCATATTTCCAGGGCATCCATTCTAATTATTTGTGATTCCATATTCACATCAGCAGCAGTGTCCTGTTCCTGAGTGAATACTGATGAAAAGTACTGATTTAATGTCTCTCCAATCTCCTCCGCCTCCACACACAACTTCCCACTACTATCCTTGACTGGACCGATACCTACCCTAGTCATCCTTTTATTCTTGACATACCTATAGAAAGCCTTTGGGTTTTCCCTAATCCTACCAGCTAAAGACTTCTCATGTCCCCTTCTCGCTTCTCTTAGCTCCCTCTTTAGCTCCTTCCTGGCTACCTTATAACTCTCAATCGCCCCTACTGAACCTTCACGCCTCATCTTTCCATATGCCGCCTTCTTCCCTTTCACAAGGGACTCCAATTCCTTACTAAACCACGGCTGCCTCACAAGGCCCTTTACACCATGCCTGACTGATACATAACTATCGAGGACACGCAGTAGCTGCTCCTTGAACAATCCCCACATCTCATTTGTGTTCTTCTCTTGAAGTCTGTTTTTCCAATCCACACATCCTAAGTCATGCCTCACTGCATCATAATTTCCCTGCCCCCAGCTATAGCTCTTGCCCTGCGGCGCACGATTATCGCTCTCCATCACTGAAGTAAAAGTCACTGAGTTGTGGTCACTGTCCCCGAAGTGCTCACCTACCTCCAAGTCTAACACCTGGCCTGGTTCATTACCTAGAACCAAATCCAATATAGCCTCCCCTCTTGTTGGCCTGTCGACATATTGTGTCAGGAAACCCTCCTGCACACATTGTACAAACACCGACCCATCTAATGAACTCGAGCTATAGCTCTCCCAGTCAATATCTGGGAAGTTAAAGTCCCCCATAACAACCACCCTGCTACCTTCACTCTTTTCCTGAATCATCCTCGCAATATTATCCTCTACTTCTCTAGGACTATTAGGAGGCCTGTAGAAAACACCTAACAGGGTGACCTCACCTTTCCTATTTCTAACCTCAGCCCAAACTACCTCAGATGGCAAGTCCTCTTCCATCGTCCATTCCACTGCTGTGATACTATCTTTGACAAGTAATGCCACGCCTCCCCCTTTTTTACCCCCATGTCTGATCCTACTAAAACATTTGAACCCTGGAACGTGCAACAGCCATTCTTGTCCCTGTTCTACCCACGTCTCTGTAATGGCCACAACATCGAAGTCCCAGGTACCAACCCACGCTGCAAGTTCACCTACCTTATTCCTTATACTTCTGGCATTGAAGTATACACACTTCAATCCACCCTTCTGGTTACAGGCACCCTCCTTAGAGATCGCTGCATTATTCCTAACCTCCCTACACTCAAGGTCCTGTACCCTAAAGCTACAGTCCTGGTTCCCATGCCCCTGCGGAGTTAGTTTAAAACCTCCCAAAGAGCACTAGCAAACCTCCCCCCAAGGATACTGGTGCCCCTCAGGTTCAGGTGTAGCCCATCCTTTTTATAGAGGTCCCACCTTCCCCAGAAAGGACCCCAGTTGTCCAGAAACCGGAATCCCTCCCTCCTGCACCATCCCTGTAGCCACGCATTTAACTGCTCTCTCTCCCTATTCCTCGACTCTCTATCACGTGGCACGGGTAACAAACCAGAGACTACAACTCTGTTTGTTCTAACTCTGAGCTTCCAACCTAGCTCCCTGAAAGCCTGTCTGACATCCTCACCCTTCTTCCTACCTATATCGTTGGTGCCAACGTGGACCACGATCTGGGGCTGCTCCCCCTCCCCCTTAAGGACCCGGAAAACACGATCAGCGACATCACGTACCCTTGCACCTGGGAGGCAACATACCAA
Organism: Hemiscyllium ocellatum; assembly: GCF_020745735.1. Taxonomy (NCBI): domain Eukaryota; kingdom Metazoa; phylum Chordata; class Chondrichthyes; order Orectolobiformes; family Hemiscylliidae; genus Hemiscyllium; species Hemiscyllium ocellatum. The sequence continues at coordinate 3,440,787 of NC_083412.1, forward strand.
ACGTGAGTCCCTGTCGCCCCCACAAAACCGTCTGTCTGTACCCCTCACTATCGAGTCCCCAAGACCTATTGCTCTACCTTTCTCCACCCTACCCTTCTGAGCAACGGGGCCAGGCTCCGTGCCAGAGGCCTGAACCTCGTTGCTTGCCCCTGGTAAGTCATCCCCCCCACAAGTATCCAAAACGGTATACTTGTTCTTGAGGGGAATGACCGCAGGGGGTCCCTGCACTGGCTTCCTCCTCCCACTCCCCCTCACTGTCACCCATCTATCTTGAACTTTCGGAGTAACTACTTGCCTAAAGCTCCGATCTATGACCTCCTCTGCCTCCCGAATGATCCGCAGTTCATCCAACTCCAGCTCCAGTTCCCTAACACGGGTTTGGAGGAGCTGGAGATGGGTGCACTTCTTGCAAGTGTACTCAGCAGGGACGCTAATGGCTTCCCTCACCTCATACATGTTGCAAGAGGAACATTGCCCTCTCTGCACTGCCATCCCTCTAAAAGTAAGCTTTCCTTAAAAAAAGCTTTCCTTGATAACTATGAACTCCCAATGCTATGTCAGTGCAATGTAAGTTAAAGTAGACTTGGTGATTGAGCCAGGGGTATGACTGTGCTGTGCTCCCCCTCCAGCACTGTATCTATGTCATGTCTTGTTAGCGATGTTGGGAGCCCTCACACTGCTCTCTGCTCTGTGCACTCCGAGTGATCTTACCTCAGTGCAGGATTTATTGAAGGCTCCACATCTCCCTGCCCTTTGTCTCTCTGGCTGACCAACCATCTTCAATGAGGTGTTGGTCATGACAACCAGCAATTGGGAAGTGTATTGAGTCAGGAACTTCCTGAGTACCTACAGGATACAGGGAAATCGACAGAATGGAAAATTAGACTAATGCAGTGAGGGTTATACATGGAGAATGGAAATGAGCCCCACAGAGATCTGGAAAATCCCACTCCATTCCTGGCCTGTGCTGTTGCGAGTCTCTGGAGTGGAGAATTCTGTTGGCACAGGATCTGGAGTAACGGCAAGAGCGGGAGGCACTGACAGAGGCAGTAATTAGACCCACACAGGGAGGGATACCACATGGAGGGAGACTGAGTGATATCACCTGAGTGCTGGAAGACTTCAGGATCACACAGTCATGTTGGAAGAATGGGTTTAGCTTCATGTTGCCCTGGTATCAGTGCTCAGGGATGAGCAACCTGTGAGCAGGCGAAGTGATGGCCGAGTGGTATTATTGCTAGAGCATGCATCCAAAACCTCAGCTAATGTTCAGGGGAAGTGGGTTTGAATCCCACCATCAGAAATGGTGGAATTTGAAATCACTAATTTTAAAAATAGTAATTAACAATCCATAAATAAATATGAAACCATTGCTGATGTACAAAAAAACCCAAACACTCGTCCTTTAGATGAAGACATCTGCCCAGCCTCACGTGGTCTGCACGACATCCCCACAGCAAAGTGTTTGCCTGTCAATCACCCTCTGAAATGGCCGAGCAAGTCATTCAGCTCGAAGGCAGTTCGGGCTGGGCAAGAAAGGCTGGTCAGCCAGAGACACCCACATCCCATACCTGATTTAATAAATAATTCATTAGGATGGTCCCACTGGAACTGTGCTGGGACCAGTGTCCTGGCCAATCATGACAGTAGGTTTATGGATGGGGCTTTAAACTGACAGAGAGGATGCAGGGACAGGGTTCAGGTGAAAGCAGCTTTCCAAATCCAAAGAGAAAAGGTGAAGTATGGGGGCAGCATGGGGATGTGGCTGAAGACAAGCAGAAAGGAACAGGATGGGACAGAGTTTAACTAAAATTGTACATCAGGGAATGGGTTTGTGACAGGAAATTGCGGGAAAGAGTAAATTATGTTTTTTTTGGAATGGATAATGTCTCTTCAGTAAGGTAGACTGACTTTTGACAGAAAGATAAAAGAAATTTAGAAACCAGAGAGATGTGGTTACAGGGTGAACAAAAGGTTGACAGGAATATTCAGTGGATCACAACCTTGCAGAAACTCAGGCAAAATGGGTAACGCAAACAATAATGGGTAAGAAAGGCATTACAGAGAAAGCATTTGGTCTCAGATCATGAAGTAGAGTCAGTCTGAAAGTAAATTCTGGCTACTACTTGCCAAGGACACAAGCAGCAGAACAGTTTTAGCCACCAAACAGCATTCCCTTGCTCATCACTGCATTACACAGGAACTCATTGGAATTTTTAAACAAACACATTGTGATAATTCTGGGAAACTTCAATATTCACGTATTCTGGGACAGTCACACTGACAACAGTGATACTAGAAGAGGGGTTCAGATATTTTTTCCGGTATTTTTGATTAACAAATTGTGCAACTGGTTGGGGACAAAACTATCTCAGAGCGACCGTTGTGTGATAAAACTTAGTGAATGAAGAATGTCACCTGGAGAGATCACTCAACAAAAGAACATTCCATTGAAACAGACAAAAACTCAGCAAGAAATTCCCACCGGTCCCTCACTCATGACAAAATATATCATATTAGATTATGAGGCTTAGACAATCACCACAAAGTAATAAAAATCCTGAAGTGAGATAGTGTTTTAGGAGTAAGTGTTAAAGGGATTGCAAAGGGTCTGCTAGCAGGGGGAGGGCAGTGGGAAGGGGAATGAGTGTCAGGGTTTAATGACACAATAGGCACAGGGAGAGGTGAAGTTGCTGGAGGTGGTGAGGGAGTTACAGAGAGTGGTCAGGGTCTGAACGGTGTTACAAAGCCAGAACGGATTGCTGCAGCTGGAGGGGTTTGCAGAGGTAGGGAGGGGCATATGTATTTTTATTTATACATTCATGGGAGGTGGGTGTCACTGCTAATTACCCAGAGGACAGCTCAGAGTTAGCCATATTGCAATGGGTCTGGAGCCACATTTTAGTCAGGCCAGGATAGAATGTCAGATGTTCTACACAAAAGGAGGTCAGTGAACCAGATGAGTTCTTCCTCCTGATCAACAATGCTTTTATAGTGGCCTGACCAATGTCTTGTACAGATACAACACGACGTCCCAACTCCTACTCTTAATGCTCTGCCCAATAAAGGAAACCATCCCAAACGCCTGCTTCACCAGCCTGTCTACATGTGACACCACATTCAAAGAACCGTGTACCTGGGTCACTGACTGATAACACTACCCAGAGCCCGAACATTAACTGTACAAGTCCCACGCTGGTTTGTTTCACCAAATGGAACATTTCACATTTATCTAATTAAACTCCATCTGCTATTCTTCAGCCCACTATCCCAGCAGTACTGTCCATCCTGTTGTAGCACAGATAACCTTCTTCACTGTCCACTTTACAACCAATGTCACCCAAAAAAACTGACTTAACTTATTTAACAATGTTCCCATCCAAACCATTTAACCAAATGACAAACAGCAGGGGACCCACTACACCGCTAGTCACATGCCTCCAGTCAGAAAAACAACATGTCCCCCATCACCCTCGGTATCCTACCATCAAGTCCAATTATCTGTCCAGTTGACTTGCTCCTCAGGAATGCGATAACCTTTTAAACTGATCTGAGCTTATTACCCAGTTTACCATACGACACGTAGGACACAGAACAGTACAGAACAAGACACTTCGGCCATGATGATATGCCAATCTTTTATCCGACCGGAAGATATTTTTAAAAATGACAGATAGAGTTTAATTCAGATAAATGCGAGGTGCTGCATTTGGGAAATCAAATCATGGCAGGACTTATACACTTAATGGTAAGGTGCCAGGGAGTGTTGCTGAACCAAGAGACCTTGGGGTGGAGGTCTATAGCACCTTGAAAGTGGAGTCGCAGGTAGATAGGATAGTGAAGGTGGTGTTTGGCATGCTTTCATATATTGGTCAGAGTATTGAGTACAGGAGTTGGGAGGTCATGTTGTGACTGTACAGGACATTGGTTAGGCCACTGTTGGAATACTGCGTGCAATTATGGTCTCCTTAGTATCGGAAAGATATTGGGAAACTTGAAAGGGTTCAGAAAAGATTTACAAGGATGTTGCCAGAGTTGGAGGATTTGAGCTGTAGGGAGAGGCTGAACAGGCTGGAGGTGTTTACCTTGGAGGGTCGGAGGCTGAGTGGTGACCTTATAGAGGTTTACAAAATTATGAGGGGCATGGTGAGGGTAAATAGGCACAGTCTTTTCCCTGGGATCGGGGAGCCCAGAACTAGAGGGCATAGGTTTAGGGTGAGAGGGGAAAGATATAAAAGAGACCTCAGGGGCAACTTGTTCACGCAGAGGGTGGTACGTGTATGGAATGAGCTGCCAGAGGAAGTGGTGGAGGCTGGTACAATTGCAACATTTAAAAAATATTTGGATGGGTACATGAATAGGAGGCTTGGAGGGATATGGGCCGGGTGCTGGCAGGTGAGACGAGACTGGGTTGGGATATCTGATCGGCATGGACAGGTTGGACCGAAGTGTCTGTTTCCATGCTGTACATCTCTCTGACTCTAAACCTCCATATCATTAATTTTATTATCATCTATGTGCCTACCCAGAGGTATATTAAATGTCCCTAATGCATCTAATTCTACTGCCCACCTCTGGCAGTACATTCTACTCATCCACCACTCTGTATGTAACGATCCTACCTCTGAAATCTCCCCTTAACCATCCGCTAATCACCCGAAAATTATACCTCCTTGTCATAGCTATTTATATGAGGGTGAAAAAAATCTCTATATTCACTCTATCTATGACTGTCATCACCTTGTTCACCTCTGCCAAGTCACCCCTCACCCCTCTTCACTCCAATGAGAAAAGCCTTAGCTCCCTCAACCTTTCTTTATAAGACATGCTCTCCAGGACAGGCAGCATCCTGGTATATCTCCTCTTTACCCTCTCTCAAGTTTCCACATTCTTCCTGTAATGAAGGGACCAGATCTGAACACAATATTCCAAGTGGGGTCTAACCAGGGCTGTATAGAGTTGCAGCATAACCTCACCGCTTTAAAACTCAATCCCCAAACTAATGAAATCCCACACAATATATTCCTTCTTAACAAGCCTATCAGCATGAGTGGCAGCTTTGAGGGATCTATGGACTTGGAACTCAAAATCCCTCTGTTCCTCCACACTGCCAAAGATCCTGCCTTCAACCCTGTATTCTGCATTCAAATTCAATTTTCAAAGTGAATGATTTCACACTTTTCCAGATTGAACTTTATCTGCCGTTTCTCAGCCCAGCTCTGCATCCTGTCAATGTCCCGTTGCAGCCTACAACAGCCCTCCACACTGTCAGCCACTCCACCAAACTTCGTGTCATTGGGAAACTTACTAACCCACTCTTCCACTCACACATCCAAGTCATTCATAAACTCACAAAGAACAGAGGTTCTGTCACCTCTCCCTGCAGAAAACCACTGGTCACTGAGCTCCAGGATGAATTGTTTCTATCTACCATCACCCTCTGTCTTCTGTGGGCCAGTATTCCTGTATCCAGACAGACAGGTTTCCCTGTATCCTATGTCTCCGTACTTTCTGAATGAGCCATAAAGGTGTTTTGACACATTCTCAAAAGATTCAATAAGATTTAGAAGGCATGACCTGCCCCTTACAAAGCCATGCTGACTGTCTCTAATCAAACTATGGTTTTCCAAGAAATAATAAATCCTGTCTCCCAGAGTCCTCTCCAATAGTCTGCACACCACAGACATAGAACGGACAGGTGTGCAATTCCGAGGATTATCCCTATTCCCTTTCCTGAACAAGGGAATAATATTTTCCAGTATCCAATCATCTGGTCCGACTCCAGTGGACAGTGAGGGTGCAAAGGTCATCACCAGGTGCGCAGCAATCCATTCCCTCGCTTCGTGCAGTAACTTTGGACGCATCCAGTCTGGTTCAGCGTCTTATCGATCCTTATCTTTTACAGAATTCTCAGCACATCCTCCTCCTTAACATCCACCTGTTCACATACATCAGCCTGTTTCACGCTGTCCTCACAAACAACAAGACCCTTCTCAGCAGTGAATACTGAGACATAGTATTCATTAAGGACCTCCCCTATCTCCTTTGACTCCAGACACAAGTTCCTTCCACTATCCCAGAGTGGCCTTATTCTCACTCTGACCATCCTCTTGTTCCTCACATCAGTGGAGAATGCCTCACAATTTTCCTTAATCCTTCCCAACAAAACTTTTTCATGCACCCTTCTAGTTGCCCTAAGTCCATTCCTCGGGTCCTTCCTGGTACCTTCAGAGAATCCCTACAGTGTGGAAACGGGCCATTTGACCCAATAACTCCATATCAACCCTCCAAACAGTATCCAACCCAGCCCCATTCCCCCACCCTATTACTCTCCATTTGCCCTGACTAATGCGCCAAACCTACCCATCCGTGGACACTATAGGTAAATTAGCATGGCTGAGTCACCTAATCTGCACATCTTTGGGCTGTGGGGGGGAAACCGGAGCACCTGGAGGAAACCCACAGAGAGACTGTGCAAACTCCCCACAGACAGGCACCTGAGGCTGTAATCGAAATGGAGTCCGTGGTGCTGTGAAGTCGCAGTGCTAACCACTGAGACACCGTGCCATCCAATGTAACTCTCTGGAGCCCTGTCTGATCCTTGCTTCCTCAACCTTCAGTAAGCTTCTTTCTTCCTCTTGACTAGATGCTAAAGTCCATGTGGACAACATTGACTGCTCTGCCTTTATCTATCTCTTGGCCACCTCCTCGAAGAGTCAATCCGGTTTGGGAAACGTGGTTTTCCACTCACAAAGCCATGCTGACCATCTCGAATCAGCCTTTGCCTTTGTAAATATACACAGCTCCTTTCTCTCAGAATCTCCTCCAACAACTTCCCCATCACTGGGCTCACTGGGCTGTAATTTCCTGGCTTTTCCCTGCAGTCCTTCAGTGATGGAACAGCATTAGCTGCCCTCCGGTCTTCCGACACCTCCCTGTGTCTGTTGATAATATAAATATCTCTGTTAAGGACACTGCAATCTCTTCCCTAGCTTCCCACAATATTCTAGTATCGACCCAATGAGCTACTGAGGATTGATCTACCTTTATTTGTTTTAAGATTCCAGCACTTTCTCTTCTCTGGTGAGGATTCTTTCCAAGACATCGCTATTTATTTCCCCAAGTTCCCGAGCTTCCATGTCTTTCTCCACAGTAAATACTGACAAGGCTATTTTGTTTCATATCTCACCCATCTCCTCTGGTTCAACACATGGGTGACCTTATTGATCTTTAAGGGACCCTATTCTCTACTAAGTTACTCTTTAGCCCTGACTGAAACTTGCACAAAGGCTTCTCATAATTCAAATACTTGATATCCCCTCTCCCACGACACCCCGCCTACACCCTTACAATTCTGCCATTTATATTCACACAGACAAATTAAATCCAACAGGCTCAGAAACAAATTCTCTTTTATCAAATGTGTTTCTAAGTGGCCAGTTATTGTATATTGACATATCCTTTCTCACAATGTCAGTATGGTCCCGACTTACTGACAGGGTAACTCTATTTGGTTTCAGACGGGCAGCAGAAAGGGTTGTGGGAGTTCTTGTGTATCAATCTGAAAAAGGTAGCTCACAGGGTCAACAGGTAGTAGAGAAGGCAAATCAAATGCTGGCATTTATTACAGAGGGAATGGAGTCTAAAAAAGGGAGGTTTTGCTAAAACGATGCAAGGTTCAATATTATGAACAGTGTGAGTGCCTGAAGGAAAGATATTGTCACATTGGAGGCAGGTCAGAGAAGGCTCACTCGGCTGATCCTGGGAATGGAGGGATTTTCCAATGAGAAGAGGTGGAGTAGGTTGAGGTTGAACCCATTGAAGTTTAGATAATGAGAGAGAAATGGAATGAACCATCCATTCTGAGGGGCTCTGATCGGGCAGATACTGGGAAGTTAGAAAACTGAACAGCACAGCACAGCAACAGGCCCTTCGGCCCACCATGTCTATGCTGTCCATGATGCTATTCTAACTCATACAATCTGCCTGCACATGGTCCATATCCCTCTATTCTCTTCCCGTTCATGTTTCTGTTGAAATCCCACTTCAAAACTTTACTCACATTTCTCTTTCTATGACCTCGCTTGGCAACTTCTACTCTCTGCAAAAAAAAACTTGCCTCACACATCTCGTTTAAATTTTCTCTTTCTCACCTTAAACCTCTACACTCTAGTATTTGAAACTTTCACATTGGAAAAGAGATGCTGACTATCTACATTATCTATCCCTGTCCTAATGTTATATCCCTGTACCTGGACACCTGTCAGCCTCTGAAACCCTCACAAAGCAATTCAACTTTGTTAAATTTCCTCTTAACACCTAACACACACTTAAAAACCCTAACACAGGCAACGTGCTGATAAACCCCTTTTGCACCCTCTCCAAAGCCTCCCCATCCTCCCTATTGTGTGGAGATGAGAACTGCACACAGTTCTCCAAATGTGGCCAAACAAACGTTTTATACAATTACAGCATCAGATGCAAACCATTACACCCAATGTTGTGACTGATGAAGGTCAGTGCTCTATTTGCTTTGTTTCCCATCTGAAACACTTCTGTTGCCATTTTCAGGGAGTTACTGACTTGCACCAAGATCCTTCTGTATATCAATATCCCTCAGGATGAGAACTTTATTCCTGAATTTGACATCATCTCACACTTGTCCAGACTAAACCCAATTTGCCATTTCTGTCTATCTCTCCGACTGTTCTGTAACCTCCTGCAGATGTTACTGAATCAGGGAAACAAGGGTTTTGTGGAAAAGGCAGGAAAGTAGAGTTGGACAGTATCAGATCAGCCATGATCTGACTGAAGGGCACAGTATACTCAATGGACCAAATGGCCTCATTCCCCTCCTACATCTCATGGTCTGAGCACAAACTCAATATGCCCTGCATAATATTATGGGTTTCTGCTCACAAAACTCCTTTATAATGGGATTATTGGATATTTATTCGTGCACAGCACTTGATCTACAAATATGATATGATGTTATAGAAAACCATCTCACATACAATCCAGGATTCTATCCGTTACAGCACTGATACTCACTGCTGTATCAGTCGGCATGGAGATCACACCACTGTCACACACAGGTACTGTACTGTTCTTGCTACAAGTACATTCAGTGTCCTGACTGTAACCGTATTGACATTCCCATCACTGGTTGGTGCCTACAATAGAATTCCTGCTAACGTTGCTGCTGCTTGCTTATTCTCAGCTCCACTTTTCATATTCAGATCCACATGACTGTCTCATTAATACATTAACCTCATCCTTCCTTCACATCTTGTTGGCATTTTGCTGAATCTGCCTATTGGGACTAGATTGGGTTGGGATATCTGCACAGCATGGATGGGTTGGACCGAAGGGCTGGTTTCCATGTTATAGTACATCTCTCTGACTCCATGACTCTATCGCAACAAACCTTCAGTATTCACTCCCAGCGATGGTCATTCTGCAGCTAAATCTCCGGAATGACAGTTCCATCACATCTGTTCACTGTCTTCCCATCTGCCTTATGGCGAATGCAGGGAGTCATTCCTCAGTAGTGGGGGGTTGAACAGATTGGTAGAGGTTACAGAGACAGGGAGGCTTACAGGGACTCAAGGATGTTAGAGTTAAACAGAGTTACATCTGGTCAAGAATGTCAGTGGGACAAAGGGGTTTGGGGATTGGAGGAATTTACAGAGATACAGGGAGCTGGATTAGATTCTGGAGATAGGTATAGAGATGGAGAAAGGAAGAAGTAGGCAGACTGGGAGGCACAGACAGGGGGCTGTTTCATCTAGGAGAGTAATGTGTATACTAACAGAGATATGGAAGGTTGTCGTGACTGAAGACATTTACAGATATAAGAAGGCATCTAGGCTCTGGAGGCTACAGAGATTGGAAGGCAATGGAGAATGCCAGGTTACTGGGTTGGAGACAGTTACACAAATGGGGAGGGTTGTACAAACTGAAGGAGGTTCCTGTGGTCGCGAGGGGTATGGTGTCGGGAATGAGGAAGGAAATTAACAAGATAAAGATCAAAGAATTAGAGAAGGACAAGGAGATTACATTTTTTTCGCAGCTAAGGAAGTGTTGTAGGAGCTGGAGAAGATTACATAGGTAGGGACCGTTGGAGAGGTTAAAGATAAATACGTTGACATGGAGGATGGTGTTGTTGGAAAGAGCTTACAGGGATAGACAGGGCTATCTGGGTTTTCAGCGATGAAAGAATTTAATATCTACTGCAGAAGTTTAGGAATTAAGGTGTTGTGGGAGATCCAAGATGGCGGCGACTCAGCAAGTCTGAGTTTACAGTGCTCTTCCCAAAACCTGGGTAAAGTGAGTTACTCACCCCCACCACACTTACCAAACCACCCAAAAAAAATTTCTAACCTTAATTAGCTGCTCACTATTATATTTAAGCAGTTTAATATTAAGTGGATAATGAGTAAACCAAAGGGATCCCGCAGCTCTCAGAAAACAAAGACCCCTCCCCCACCCTCCTCTCCTCCTCCGGCTGCAGCTGATGTAAAAACAGGCCTTGAAGAGATGATTGCCAGGCTGGAAACGACACTCGTCAATTTCATCGCAGAATCCAGACAGAGATGGAATGCATTCGAAGAAAAGCTACAAAAGCACAGCCAGGCTCTCGAGGAATTACAGGGCCGAGTGGAGGGGGCGGAGCTAAAGGCCACGACCTCCGAGGCTGCAGCACAAACAGCTGCAGAACAGGTGCGAGCTCTGGGGCAGAGAGTCCGGGCCTTTGAAATCTACATGGATGACCTGGATAATAGAAATCGGAGAAAGAATATCCGTCTTCTGGGCCTCCCTGAACAAGAAGGGAAAGGACAGTTAGCAGTATTTCTGGAGCGATGGCTGCCCCAGCTTTTAAACCTGGGGGCTGAAACTGACCGGGTAAGGGTGGAGTGGACCTACCGGGTCGCAGTACGCGGATCTGGCCCAAACCAGCGCCCACGCCCGGTCCTGTTCCGGGGGTTATAGGGAGAGGCAGATACTCCTGGACGCCTCCAGAAAGCTTGGAAAGGATCCTAAAGCCATGATCCATGAAGGATCCAAGATTATGTTATTTCAGGACTTCTCCCCGGCTTTGGCACGAAGAAGGAAGGCGTTTGATGAGGTGAAGAAATGTCTAAGGAACTTAAATATTCAATACACCTTACGCTACCCAGCGACGTTATGCTTTACCCACGAAGGATCCGAGTATAATTTTAGATCACCAGAAGAGGCTAAGGAACTTTTAGACTCGTTTAAATAAATCGTAAGAGACAATTTATGTTGGCTTGCCTCTTCCACACTCCGTGGGGAGAAGTGGATACTTTACTCTACTTTACTTTTGCTTCTGGGAGCAGGGTTGTCTTCCCTTGCTATTTTATGTTATTATACTTAACTGTAATCTGTTGGAGTTGTAATTTTATAGTTATGTGTGTTTGTACGTGGCATTGATGCTATCAGATATACTCAGGTATGGGTGGGGAGGGGTGGGGGTGGGGCGCTCACTGTTAACTCTAGCTCGGTATTATATCTAAATCCTATTAAGGACCGCCCGGGTCAAGGGTGGGACACTGTTTGGGAGAGGATATGGTGGACCTTTAGAAAGGAAGTAAGGCCCCCTGAGAACAAGGGGGAGGATCTCCATTCAAACATGTTTTATTTTTTTTGTTCTTATTGTTTGGAAATAGTTTCCTTTTTATTATACTGTTATGAGTGTATTAGAGAACATTTTCTCTTGTTTGAAGGATGTAAGTGACTCAACTATACACTCTGGATAATTGTGGATTAGATTAGTAGTTAACTGAGTTTCATTGTTTTTCTTTCTTCTTTAGTATCATTCCTTTGAATTTTGATGATTATATATTTAAGATCTATTTTTATATTAATGTTTGTGCTTGAAAGTTCTGTTTATTTTTGTAAATCTGTCAAAATATTAAATTTCTAATAAAAATATCTTTAAAAAAAAACTTGACCATGATCTGTTACCATGAGATTTCCTGGGTTCTGGAATCAATGTTGTGGAATTGCAGGGTAACTCCTTCACCGAATATATCCCAGGGTATCCCCACCACTGGTGGGTCTGTCCTGGACTGCTGCCTCACTGCGCCAGAGACCCGGATTCAATTCCCGCCTCAGGTAACTGACTGTGTGGAGTTTGCACATTCTCCCTGTGTCTGCGTGAGTTTCCTCCACGTGCTCCGTTTTCCTCCCACAGTCCAAAGATGTGCAGGCTACGTGAATTGGCCATGCTAAATTGCCTGTAGTGTTAGGTGAAGGGATAAATGTAGGGGAATGAGTCTGGGTGGGTTGCTCTTCGGCGGATCGGTATGGACTTGTTGGGCTGAAGGGCCTGTTTCCACACTGTAAGTAATCTAATCTAAATTACCCATCAGCCCTGATCCTGTGAGTATGACGGTGTTGGATTGTTTTCTGACTGGGAGTGTGGTGCTGGAAAAGCACAGCAGGCTATGCAGCATCCGAGGAGCAGGGGAATAAACTCTTCATCAGGAATGAGGCTTGTGGGCTGTGGAGCTGAGAGATAAATGGGAGGGGGCTAGGCAGGAGCTGGAGCTGGGGCTGGGGCCAGGGCTGGGTCTGGGTCTGGGGCTGGGGGGAATGGAGCTGGGAATGTGATCTGGAGACGGAGGAGGGAGAGAGGTGATAGGTCAGAGAGGAGGGTGGGGTGGGTGGGGTGGATGGAGGGGAAGGTCATGGACAGGTCAAGGTGTTTCCCGGAACGTTCTGTCCCCGACATTCTATAACTGACATTCCCCGGAACGTTCTGTCCCCGACATTCTATAACTGACATTGCCCGGAACGTTCTGTCCCCGACATTCTATAACTGACATTCCCCGGAACGTTCTGTCCCTGACGTTGTTTGTTTGTGAACGGCCGGACGTCAGTGAATTGAAAAAACGATAAGATCCCGAGGGAAGAGATCCCGTTCCAGGGAGAAGGAGACACTGTTCCGAAGGCCCCTCAGGCAGTTAAAGGGGTGAATACGTTTTGCCTGCGTTAACATTTCTCCACGACACAGGATCGACCACAATTTAGTCCAAAATACAGAAATTCCCAGACTCCGTTTGTCTTCAGGAAACTGGGAGAGGATCCTTCAGGACAGTTACGTTTCCACCCTCCGTATTAGGAACTGGGAAGGAGTGATCTGTGTCTGCTCCCGACTGATCGAGTGTGTGGCAATGTTCTAGAAACCATCTGTCCTTATGGATGTGTCTCTGTGTGGTTGGGGAGGGAGGGTTTCTTGTGGTTTATGTCACATTTCGTCAGTAATTCCGACCTTCGCATTTGTTATTCCAGCTCCAATTATTTTAATAAATCCATGAATACAGGGACACATTTGAAAATCTCACTGGGTCCCCGATCAAACAGGTCCCTTTGCTTCCAGGCTGATGGATAATGGGTTTGTTTTCCTTCCTCATAGTTAACATAGTGACCATCTACGTCCTGCTTTATAAAGATTGTGGATTGTCTCCATGTGTCAGACGTTACCTGGGGGCCATGGCAGCGGCGGATCTCCTGGTCATTATCCTCGACCTGATCCTGAGACACATTCCCATTGTTTATCGGGAACACTTTTATTTCCTGTACTCCGTCCCCGTGTGTAATATCCACGCCGTCCTGCTTTATGCAGCCACTGACTGCTCTGTCTGGTTCACCGTCACTTTCACCTTTGATCGGTTTGTGGCCATTTGTTGCCAGAAGCTGAAAAGTAAATATTGCAGTGAGAAAACGGCGGCTGCGGTTCTGGGAGCAGTGACTGTGCTGAGCTGTTTAAAGAACATTTTCTGGTATTTTATGCTCACAGCTCGGTATCGGCTGGGGAACGTCCCCTGGTTTTGTGATGTAACAGACGCTGCTCTATTCTCCAGTGTCTGGGTCACAATCGAGTTCCTCCACCACATTCTAACCCCGGGTGTCCCATTTCTCCTGATTCTGCTGCTCAATGTTCTCACCGTCAGACACATTTTAGTGACCAGCAGAGCCCGCAGGAGACTCCGCGCTCACACCAATGGGGACGCTCAGTCTGACACTGAAATGAGAAACCGAAAAAAATCCATCATTTTACTGTTTGTGATCTCGGCCAATTTCATCCTGTTATGGTCAACGTTAATGCTGTTTTCTATATGGTACCGGATGTATGATATTGGGTATCAGTCTGTGTATCTCGATTCCTTTGTGCAGGAATTGGGCTTCATGCTGCAGCTCCTCAGTTGCTGCACAAACACCGCGATTTATTCCGTGACCCAGACTAAGTTCAGGCAGCAGCTGAAGAATGTGCTGAAATATCCCTTCACCCAAATCCATCCATCCATCAAATTCCCACATTAATCAATCCATCCGGGATTTTCTCATTTCAGTTCAATGTTTCAGCGATGGAGCAGCCTGTCGCTATGGTAACAGACTGAGGGTAGCGCTGGTTTTTCCATCCTTATCCCACAGGGGGGTTACAGGGAAACATTTCAGTGTTTCTCACAACTCAGGGGCCAGTGAGAAAAGGCACCATCCCACTGACTGTATCCATCACTTCCATTTGTAACCAATAAAAATGCTGATGAAAGCGTGCCGAGCAGCAGAGTGACCGATGTTGTTGTGTGTCTTTGTGTTGGAGAAGCTGAGCTGGAGAGAGACAGACTCAGCCCCGAGTCCTGGTCCTCATGGAAGGGGAGGGAACTGCTCCCTGAGCTCAGGAGCTGGGGTTAACTCCCTCTGTCCCCCCACTGCAGCCTGGTCTCTCCATTTCCTCTCCCCTACTCTTTCTCATCTCCTCTCTCTCCCTTTCTCTCTTTCTGCACACTCAATCTTTCTCACCACCTCTCCCTTTCGCTCCCTCTCTCTCACCCACACACCCCCAACCCCGGTTTCTCCACCTGCCTCCACTCTTCCCTCTCCCCCTCACCCTCACTCTGCCGTATCTGTCTCCCTCCCGCAATTCCGTCTCTACTCCATTTTGCCCTCCTCCTATTTCCGACATCTCTCTGTGCTCTCACCCCACCCCCATATCCCCCGCCACACACATGCAGCCGCACCATCACACCCCCAGTCTCTGTGTCAGAGGGAGAGAAAAGGATCAGGGAAATACAGTGTCAGAGAGAGAGGGAGGGAGGTAGAGGAGTGAGAGAGATTCAGTCAAAGAGAAACAGAGGTAGGTGTGCAGAGAGAGATATACCGAGGGAGAGGGCACGAGAGTGAGAAGGTGGAAAGAGAGAAGGAGCGGGGAGAGAAAGAGGGGAACAAGAGATAGATCGGGTGAAGGAAGTAGAGAGATACTGAGAGATAGAGACGAGAGAGATGCGAGGGAGGGGGCGAGAGAGAAAGGGGCAAGTCTTAGACAGAAAGAGAGAGCGACAAGGAGAGAGAAAGGGGACGGGAAAGATGGGGAGGCGAGAAAGAGTAGAGAAGAGCGGGAAGAGACAGAGAGAGAATGAGAGGGTGAGAGAGTGAGAAAGAGAGATGGGCAAGATAGATTGAGGTGGGATGAGAGGGGGAGGGAGCAAGAGAGACAGAAGGAGCAAGAGAGAGAAACTGGGTTCGAGAGAGAGAGGAACGGAAAAGAGAGATAGAGGGGGCAAGTGAGGGAGCGAGAGAGAGTGACAGGAGTGAGAAATAGAGGGCAAAAAAGAGCGGGATGGCAAGAGAGAGGTAGGGAAGGCAAATTAGAGAGGGTTGATCGAGAGAGAGTGAAAGAGAGGGCGAGTGAGAGAGAGGGCAAGAGAGAGAGGGTGTGAGAGAGAGGAGGGCAAGAGAGAGAGAAGGAAGGGGCAAGGAGAGGGGGTTTGAGAGAAAGAAGGGGCGAGAGAGAGGTGGTAAGAGAGTGAGAAAGAGAGATGGGCAAGATAGATTGAGGTGGGATGAGAGGGGGAGGGAGCAAGAGAGACAGAAGGAGCAAGAGAGAGAAACAGGGTTCGAGAGAGAGAGGAACGGAAAAGAGAGATAGAGGGGGTGAGAGAGAGGGGTCGAAAGAGAGGGGTCGAGGGAGAGATAAAGAGGATGAGAGAGAGAGAGCGAGGGCAAGAAAGAGAAAGTGTGATGGGCAGAGAGAGAGAGAGGGAGATGTTGAGAGAGACGGGAGAGAGAGGGAAGGGCAAGAAGGAGAGAGGGTTCTGTGAGAGAGGGTTTGACAGAGAGGGGGAGAGAGAGGGTGACAGCGAGAGCGTAGGGGTAAGACAGGGCGAGAGAGAGAGAGTGAGAGGGAGGGAGATAGAAAAGAAACGAGAGAGAGAGAATAAGGGGACATAAGCAAGTCGGCGAGAGCAAGATGGACAGAGAGAGATAGGTGGGGGGGGGGAGCCTGTGTGAAAGACAGAGAGACAAGCAGAGAGAGGCAGGGCGAGTGAGAGAGAGAGATGGAGAGATGGTGAAAGAGAGAGGAAAGAGAGAGAGGAAGGGTGAGAAGGAGAGAAGGATGGGTGAGAGGGTCGTCAAGAGAGACAGCGAGAGAGAGAGAGGACGAAGGGGACGGCTGGAGAGAGACGATGAGAGCGAGGGAGCTAAAGAGTGGGGCAAGAGAGAGAGGGGTGAGAGAGGGAGATAGTGAGAGAGACAGGCGAGGGGAGAGAGAGAGACAGACAGACAGACAGAGAGACAGAGGGCGAGCAGGAGAGAGAGGGA
Organism: Hemiscyllium ocellatum; assembly: GCF_020745735.1. NCBI lineage: Eukaryota > Metazoa > Chordata > Chondrichthyes > Orectolobiformes > Hemiscylliidae > Hemiscyllium > Hemiscyllium ocellatum. The sequence continues at coordinate 3,457,416 of NC_083412.1, forward strand.
GAGAGGCCTAGCGAGAGAAAGAGAGGAGCTGAGCAAAACAGAGAGAGAGAGGAGAGAGGGATGGGGTAGAGAAAGGGAGGGGGGAAGAGGGAGGTAGATGGAGGCAATAGAGAGAGAGATATTGGACAAGAACGAGAGAGTGGGAGATGACGCGACAGTGACTCGAGAGAGAGTGAGTGAGCAAGGGGGAGGGGGCTGGGTCCAGAGAGAGAGAGAGGCACATACAGATGATCGAGATGGTGGGGAGACAGCGACAGACCACGAGTGGATGAGAGAGAGAATGTGGCGGGAGATTGAAGGAGCAAAGAGAGAGAGAGAGGGGCGAGAGAGAGGGAGAGAGTGACAGGGGCGAGAAAGAGAGAGAGAGAGAGGAGCGAGAGAGAGAGAGAGGGGCGGGAGAGAGGAATGAGCGAGAGGGGTGCGAGAGAGAGAGAGGGGGCCGAGAGAGAGAGAGGGAGGCAAAAGAGAGACGGAGACAAGAGATGGGGAGTCAGAGAGAGGGGCGAGAGAGAGAGAGGAAGGCGAGAGAAAGGGACGAGAGAGACAGGTGGGAGAGAGAGGGGGCGAGAGAGAGAGGGACAAGAAAGAGGAGGGGCGAGAGGAAGAGATGGCGATGAGAGAGAGGGGCGAGAGAAATGGGCGAGAGAGAGGGGTGAGAGAGAGAGAGAGGGCGTGGGCCAGTATTCGTGAGAAAGGGTTTGGGGAGGGTAGGTGTTCTATGAGGTTGGGGGAGAGGGCAGTGATGGATGGGGTTGAGGAGGGGGCAGTGTTGGACGGAGTTGGAGGAAGAGAGCGTTGTTGGACTGTGTTGGGGAGGGCCGGTGTGGGAAGGGGTTGGGGAGGGGGTGGAGTTGGACTGGGTTGGGGAGGGGCGGTGTGGGAAAGGGTTGGGGGTGGGGGCGGAATTGGACAGGGAGGGGGAGGGGACCGTGTTAGAGGAAAGAGAGGATGGAGGGCGGAGAAGGCGAGAGAGGGGAGGAGAGGGAGGGGAGGGTGAGAGAGGGGTGAGGGTGAGAAAGGGGAGGGTGAAAGGGAGGGAGGGCGAGACAGGAGAGGGCGAGAGAGGGGAGGGGTGGATGTGAGGGCGAGAGGGGAGGGTGAGAGAAGGGAGGCAGGGAGGGGAGGGCGGGACAGGGGTGAGTGTGAGAGAGGGAAGGGCGAGAGAGGGGATGGCGAGAGAGAAGACGGCAATAGAGGGGAGGGCGAAGATGGTAGGGTGAGAGAGGGGTGGGCGAGAGAGGGGACGGCATGAGAGGGGATGGAGAGAGGGGATGGCGAGAGAGTAGGCTGACAGAGCGGAGTGCTACAGAGTGTGGAGGGCAAGAGAGGGGAGGGCGTCAGGGGCGGGCGAGAGAGGGGAGGGAGGGAGGGGAGGGTGAGAGGAAGGAAGAGGGCGAGTGAAGGAAGGGGGAGAGAGGGAGAGGGAGTTGAGGGAGTTTGGGAGTAAGTGGGCGAGAGAGGGGAGTGCTAGAGAGGGTGGAGGGAGAGAGGGGAGGGCACAAGAGGGGAGGGCGAGACAGGGGAAGGAAGGAGGGGTGAGTGAGTGGGAGTTCGAGGGCGAGAGAGAGGAGGGCAAGAGACGGTAGGGCGAGAGAGGGGAGGGCAAGAGAGCGGAGCGCGTGAGAAGGGAGGGAGGGAGGGGAGGGCGAGTGGGAGTGATAGGGTGAGAGACCGGAAGGCAAGTGACGGTACGACGAAAGAGGGGAGGGCAAGAAAGAGTGGAGGGCGTGAGTGCGGAGGGCATGAGAGGGGAGGGAAGGAGGGGATGGTGAGAATGGAGGGCAAGAGAGGGGAGGGAAGGAGTGGTGGGTGAGAAAGGGGAGGGAGGGAGCTGAGAGCGAGAGGGAGGGAGAGGTCGAGAGAGGTCAGGGCGAGGGAGGGGGACTGCGAGAGAGGGGAAGGGCGAGGGAGGTGAGGGCATTGAGAGGGGAAGAAGGGAAGGGAGGGCGAGAGAGGGGAGGCAGGTAGGGGAGGGCGAGAGTGGGGTGAGTGTGAGAAAGGGGATGATGAGAGAGGGGAGGGCGAGAGGGGTGAGTGTGAGAGAGGGGGAGGGCGAGAGAGGGGATGGCGAGAGAGAGGGGAGTCCTAGCGAGGGGAGGGCGAGTGAGTGGAGGGCGAGAGGGGTGCGTGTGAGAGAAGGGAGGGGGAGAGAGGGCGGGCGAAAGAGGGAAGGGCAAGAGACAGAAGGGCAAGAGAGGGATGCGAGTGGGAGTGAGAGGGGAGGGTGAGGGAGGGGGGTGTGAGAGAGGGACAGGGCAAGAGAGAGGGGAGAGTGTGAGCGGGGAGGGCGAGAAAGGGGAGTGATGGAGGTGAGGGCGAGAGGGAGGAAGAGGGTGAGAAAGGGGAGGGCAAGTGAGGGGGGCGTGAGAGGGGAGGGCGAGAGGAAGGGTGAGCGAGAGAATGGAGGGAAGTGAGGGCAAGAGGGAGGTAGAGGGCAAGAGAAGAGAAGGATGATGGGAAGGGTGAGGGTGAGAGAGGGGAGGGGGCGAGAGAGGGGAGGGCAAGAGAGGGGAGGCGTGAGAGGGGAGGGGAGAGAGGGGAGTGAGGGAGGTGAGGGCGAGAGGGAGGGAGAGGGCGAGCGAGGGGAGGGCAAGAGAGGGGAGGCGTGAGAGGGGAGGAGAGAAAAAGGAGTGAGGGAGGTGAGGGCGAGAGGGAGGGAGAGGGCGAGAGAGGGGAGGGTGAGAGAGGAGGTAGGGCAAGAGAGAGGGGAGGGCGTGAGAGGGGAGAGGGAGGAGATGGTGAAAGAGGAGGGCAAGAGAGGGGATGGAGGGAGGGGAGGGTAAGCGAGGGGAGCGAGTGAGGGGAGGGCGAGAGGAAGGGAGAGGGCGAGCGGAGGGAGGGTGAGAGAGGGGAAGGAGGGAGTGGAGGGCGAGAGGGAGGTGAGTGAGAGAGCGGAGGGGGGAGGGCGAAAGAGAGGTGAGAGAGTGGAGGGCGAGAGATGGATGAGGGTGAGAGAATGGAGGGCGAAAGAGGGGAGGGAGAGAAGTCAGGATGAGAGGGAGGAAGGGGCAAGACAGGAGAGGGTGAGAGAGGGGGAGGGCGAGAGGGGGAAGGGTGAGAAAGGGGAGGGCGTGAGAGGGTGTGATGGTGATGGACTGAGTGTGAGGAGATCAGTGTAAACGGGATGGAGTGAGTGTGACGGGATCAGTGTGACGGTGATGGAGTGAATTTGAGTGGGTAAGGGTGACGGTGATTGAGTGAGTGTGAGGAAGTCAGAGCGACAGTGATGGAGTGATTGTGATGGGGTTAGGGAGATGTTGATGGAGTGAGTGTGAGGAGGTCAGAGCGACAGTGATGGAGTGAATGTGAGGGGTCAGGCAAACGGTGACGGAGTGAGTGTGAGGGGGTCAGCGTGACGGTGATGGTGTGAGTGTGGGGGGGGTCAGGGTGACGGTGATGGAGTGAGTGTGAGGGGGTCAGGGTGACGGTGATGGAGTGAATGTGAGGGGTCAGGCAAACGGTGACGGAGTGAGTGTGAGGGGGTCAGGGTGATGGTGATGGAGTGAGGGTGGGGGGGTAAGGGTGACGGAGATGGAGGGAGTGTGAAGTGCTCAGAGTGATGGTGATGGAGTGAGTGTGAGGGGATCAGGGTGACGGAGATTGAGTGAGTGAGAGCGAGTCAATGTGATGGTGTGGAGTGAGTGAGAGGGGGTCAGAGTGACAGTGATGGAGTGATTGTGGTGGGGTTACAGTGACAGTGATGGAGTGAGTGTGAGGGGGTCAAGGTGACGGTGGTGGAGTAAGTGGCACGGTGTCAGCGTGATGGTGATGGAGTGAGTATGAGAGGTTCAGGGTGAGGGTGATGGAGTGAGTGTGAGGGGGTCAGGGTGACGGTGATGGAGTGAGTGGGAAGGTGTCAGGGTGATAGTGACGGAGTGAGTGTGAGGGTGTCAGTGTGACGGTGATGGTGTAAGTATGATGTGATCGGGGTGACGGAGATGGACTGAGTGAGAGTGGGTCAATGTGACGGTGTGGAGTGAGTGAGAGGGGGTCAGAGTGACAGTGATGGAGTGAGTGTGAGGGGGTCAGGGTGACGGAGATGGACTGAGTGAGAGGGGGTCAATGTGACAGGGATGGAGTGAGTGTGAGGGGGTCAGTGTGACGGTGTGGTGTAAGTGAGAGGGGCTCAGAGTGACAGTGATGGAGTGATTGTGTTGGGGTTCAGGGTGACGGTGATTGAGTGAGTGTGAGTGGGTCAGTGGGATGGTGATGGAGTGAGGGTGAGAGGGTCAGGGTGATGGTGATGGAGTGAGTGTGAGGGGGTCAGGGTGATGGTGATGGAGTGAGGGTGGGGGTGGGGTCAGGGTGATGGTGATGGAGTGAGGGTGGGGGTGGGGTCAGGGTGACGGAGATTGAGTGAGTGAGAACGAGTCAATGTGATGGTGTGGAGTGAGTGAGAGGTGGTCAGAGTGACAGTGATGGAGTGATTGTGGTGGGGTTACAGTGACAGTGATGGAGTGAGTGTGAGGGGGTCAGGGTGACGGTGGTGGAGTAAGTGGCATGGTGTCAGCGTGATGGTGATGGAGTGAGTATGAGAGGTTCAGGGTGACGGTGATGGAGTGAGTGTGAGGGGGTCAGGGTATTGGTGATGGAGTGAATGTGAGGGGTCAGGCATACGGTGACGGAGTGAGTGTGGGGGGTCAGGGTTAAAGTGATGGAGTGAGTGGGAAGGTGTCAGGGTGATGGCGACGGAGTGAGTGTGAGGGTGTCAGTGTGATGGTGATGGTGTAAATATGATGTGATCGGGGTGACGAAGATGGACTGAGTGAGAGTGGGTCAATGTGACGGTGTGGAGTGAGTGAGAGGGGGTCAGAGTGACAGTGATGGAGTGAGTGTGAGGGGGTCAGGGTGACGGTGATGGACTGAGTGAGGGGGGTCAATGTGACGGGGATGGAGTGAGTGTGAGGGGGTCAGTGTGACGGTGTGGTGTGAGTGAGAGGGGGTCAGAGTGACAGTGATGGAGTGATTGTGTTGGGGTTCAGGGTGACGGTGATTGAGTGAGTGTCAGTGGGTCAGCGGGACGGTGATGGAGCGAGTGTGAGGGGGTCAGTGGGATGGTGATGGAGTGAGGGTGAGGGGGTCAGGGTAATGGTGATGGAGTGAGTGTGAGTGGATTAGGGTGACGGAGATTGAGTGAGTGAGAGAGAGTCAATGTGACGGTGTGGAGTGAGTGAGAGGGTGTCAGGGTGACAGTGATGGAGTGATTGTGGTGGGGATACGGTGACAGTGATGGAGTGAGTGTGATGGGGTTAGGGTGACGTTGATGGAGTGAGTGTGAGTGGGGCAGGATGACGGTGATGGAGTGAGTGAGACAGGGTCAGTGTGATGGGGATTGAGTGAGTGTGAGGGGATCAGGGTGACGGTGATGAAGTGTGTGTGAGGGGGCCAAAGTGACAGTGATGAAGTGAGTGTGAGTGGGTCAGGGTGAAGGTGATGGAGTGAATGTGAGGGGATCAGGGTGACGGTGATGGAGTGAGTGTGAGGGGTCAGAGTGACACTGATGTAGTGAGTGAGGGGGTCAGGGTGACGGTGATGAAGTGAATGCGAGGGGGTCAATGTGACAGTGATGGAGTGAGTGTGAATGGTCATGGCGACGGTGATGGAGTGAGTGTGAGGGAGTCAGTGGGACGGTAATGGAGTGAGTGTGATGGGGTTAGGGTGACGTTGATGGAGTGAGTGTGAGTGGGGCAGGATGACGGTGATGGAGTGAGTGAGACAGGGTCAGTGTGATGGGGATTGACTGAGTGTGAGGGGATCAGGGTGACGGTGATGAAGTGTGTGTGAGGGGGCCAAAGTGACAGTGATGGAGTGAGTGTGAGGGGGTCAGTGAGGCAGAGATGGAGTGAGTGCCGGGGGTCAGGGTGACGGTGATGGAGTGAGTGTGAGGGGATCAGGGTAACAGTGATGGAGTGATTGGGAGTCATTGTGAGGGGATCAGGGTGATGGTGACAGAGTGAGTGTGAGGGGGGCAGAGTGACGCTGATGTAGTGAGTGTTAGGGGGTCAGGGTGACGGTGATGAAGTGAATTTGAGGGGGTCAATGTGACAGTGATGGAGTGAGTGTGAATGGTCAGGCTGACGGTGATGGAGTGAGTGTGAGGGGATCAGGGTGACGGAGATGGAGTGAGTGAGAGAGAGTCAATGTGACGGTGACAGAGTGAGTGTGAGGGTTCAGGGTGACGGTGATGGAGTGAGTGTGAGAGGTCAGGGTGATGGTGATGGAGGAAGTGTGAGGGGTCAGTGTGGCAGTGATGGAGTGGGTGTGAGGGGGCTAAAGTGAAGGTGATGGAATCGGTGTGAGGGGGACAGGGTGAAGGTGATGGAGTGAGTGTGAAAGGGTCGGGGTGGCAATGAAGGAGTGAGTGTAAAATGATCAGAGTGACGGTGATGGAGTGATTGTGAGAGGGTCAGGGAGACGGTGATGGAGTGAGTGTGAGGGGGCTAAAGTGACGGTGATGGAATGAGTGTGAGGGGGTCAGGGTGAAGGTGATGGAGTGAGTGTGAACGGGTCGGGGTGGCAATGTAGGATTGAGTGTGAAATGATCAGAGTGACGAAGATGGAGTGAGTGTGAGGGCGTCAGTGGGACGGTGATGGAGTTATTGTGATGGGGTTAGTGTGACATTGATGGAGTGAGTGTGAGGTTGTCAGGGTAACAGTGATGGAGTGAGTGAGAGGGCTTCAGGGTGACGTTGATGGAGTGATTGTGAGGGGATCAGTGTGACCGTGATGATGTGAGAGTAAAATGATCAGAGTGACGCTGATGGAGTGAGTGTGAGCGGGTCAGTTTAAGGTGATGGAGTGAGTGTGAGTGGGGCAGGATGACGGTGATGGAGTGAGTATGAAGGGGTCAGTGAGATGTTGATGAAGTGAGTGTGAGGTGGGCAAGAGTGACGCTAATGGAGTGAGGGTGAGGGGGTCAGTGTGAAGGTGATGAAGTGTGTGTGAGGGTTCAGTGTGACGGTGATGGGTGAGTGTGAGGGGGCCAAAGTGACGGTGATGGAGTGAGTGTGAGCGCGACAGGACGACGGAGATGGAGTGAGTGTGAGGGGGTCAGTGTGACGGGGATGGAGTGAGTGTGAGGGGGTCAGTGAGACGGGGATGGAGTGAGTGTGAGGGGATCAGGGTGTCGGTGATGAAGTGTGTGTGAGGGTTCATTGTGACAGTGATGGCGTGAGTGTGGGGGGGCCAAAGTGACGGTGATGAAGTGAGTGTGAGCGGGACAGGACGACGGAGATGGAGTGAGTGTGAGGGGGTCACTGTGAGGGGGATGGAGTGAACGTGAGGGGGTCAGTGTGACGGGGATGGAGTGTGTGTGAGGGGATCAGTGTGATGGAGATGTACTGAGTGTGAGGGGTCAATGTGACAGGGATGGAGTGAGTGTGAGGGGATAGGGTGACGGAGATGGACTGAGTGTGAGGGCGTCAATGTCACAGGGATGGAGTGAGTGTGAGGGGGTCAGAGTTACAGTGATGGACTGAGTGAGCGGGGGTCAATATTAAGGTGATGGAGTGAGTGTGAGGGGGTCAGAGTTACAGTGATGGACTGAGTGAGAGGGGGTCAATGTGACGGTGATGGAGTGAGGGTGAGGGTTCAGTGTGACGGTGTGGAGTGAGTGAGAGGGGGTCAGAGTGACGGTGATGGAATGAGTGTGATGTGGGTCAGAGTAACAGTGATGGAGCGAGTGTGAGATGGTCAGACTGACAGTGATGGAGTGATTGTTATGGGGTTAGGGTGACGTTGATAGAGTGAGTGTGAGGGGGTCAGGGTGACGTTGATTGAGTGAGTGTGAGTGGGTCGGTGGGACGGTGATGGAGCGAGTGTGAAGGGGTCAGTAGGGCGGTGATGGAGTGAGTGTGAGGGGATCAGGGTGACAGTGATGGAGTGAATGTGAGGGGATCAGGGTGACGGAAATGGAGGGAGTGTGAAGGGCTCAGGGTGATGATGATGGAGTGATTGTGAGGGGATCAGGGTGATGGAGATTGAGTGAGTGAGAGAGGGTCATTGTGACGGTGTGGAGTGAACGTGAGGGTGTCAGGGTGACGGGGATGGAGTGAATGTGAGGGGGTCAGTGTGACGGGGCTGGAGTGTGTGTGAGGGGATCAGTGTGATGGAGATGTACTGAGTGTGAGGGGTCAATGTGACAGGGATGGAGTGAGTGTGAGGGGATCAATATGACGGGGATGGAGTGAGTGTGAGGGGATCAGGGTGATGGAGATGGACTGAGTGTGAGGGCGTCAATGTCACAGGGATGGAGTGAGTGTGAGGGTGTCAGAGTTACAGTGATGGACTGAGTGAGAGGGGGTCAATATTAAGGTGATGGAGTGAGTGTGAGGGGGTCATAGTTACAGTGATGGACTGAGTGAGAGGGGGTCAATGTGATGGTGATGGAGTGAGGGTGAGGGTTCAGTGTGACGATGTGGAGTGAGTGAGAGGGGGTCAGAGTGACGGTGATGGAATGAGTGTGATGTGGGTCAGAGTAACAATGATGGAGCGAGTGTGAGAGGGTCAGAGTGACGGTGATGGAGTGAGTGTGATGGGGGTAGGGTGACGTTGATGGAGTGAGTGTGAGGGGGTCAGTGTGACGGTAATGGAGTGAGTGTGAGGGGGTCAGACTGACAGTGATGGAGTGATTGTTATGGGGCTAGGGTGACGTTGATAGAGTGAATGTGAGGGGGTCACGGTGACGTTGATTGAGTGAGTGTGAGTGGGTCAGTGGGACGGTGATGGAGCGATGGGAGGGGGTCAGTGTGACGGTAATGGAGTGAGTGTGAGGGGGTCAGACTGACAGTGATGGAGTGATTGTTATGGGGTTAGGGTGACGTTGGTAGAGTGAGTGTGAGGGGGTCAGGGTGACGTTGATTGAGTGAGTGTGAGTGGGTCAGTGGGACGGTGATGGAGCGAGTGTGAAGGGGTCAGTAGGGCGGAGATGGAGTGAGTGAGAGGGTGTCAGGGTGACAGTGATGGAGTGATTGTGGGGGGGTTACGGTGACAGTGATGCAGTGAGTGTGAGGGGGTAGGATGATGCTGGTGGAGTGAGTGGGAGGGTGTCAGGTTGACGGGGATGGAGTGAACGTGAGGGGGTCAGTGTGACGGGGATGGAGTGTGTGTGAGGGGATCAGTGTGATGGAGATGTACTGAGTGTGAGGGGTCAATGTGACAGGGATGGAGTGAGTGTGAGGGGATCAATGTGACGGGGATGGAGTGAGTGTGAGGGGATCAGGGTGACGGAGATGGACTGAGTGTGAGGGCGTCAATGTCACAGGGATGGAGTGAGTGTGAGGGTGTCAGAGTTACAGTGATGGACTGAGTGAGAGGGGGTCAATGTGACGGTGATGGAGTGAGGGTGAGGGTTCAGTGTGACGGTGTGGAGTGAGTGAGAGGGGGTCAGAGTGACGGTGATGGAATGAGTGTGATGTGGGTCAGAGTAACAGTGATGGAGCGAGTGTGAGAGAGTCAGAGTGACGGTGATGGAGTGAGTGTGATGGGGTTAGGGTGACGTTGATAGAGTGAGTGTGAGGGGGTCAGGGTGACGTTGATTGAGTGAGTGTGAGGGGGTCAGTGGGACGGTGATGGAGCGAGTGTGAAGGGGTCAGTAGGGCGGTGATGGAGTGAGCGTGAAAGGGTCAGGGTGACAGTGATGGAGTGAATGTGAGGGGATCAGGGTGACGGAAATGGAGGGAGTGTGAAGGGCTCAGGGTGATGATGATGGAGTGATTGTGAGGGGATCAGGGTGATGGAGATTGAGTGAGTGAGAGAGGGTCATTGTGACGGTGTGGAGTGAGTGAGAGGGTGTCAGGGTGACAGTGATGGAGTGATTGTGGGGGGGTTACGGTGACAGTGGTGGAGTGAGTGGGAGGGTGTCAGGGTGACGGGGATGGAGTGAACGTGAGGGGGTCAGTGTGACGGAAATGGAGGGAGTGTGAAGGGCTCAGGGTGATGATGATGGAGTGATTGTGAGGGGATCAGGGTGATGGAGATTGAGTGAGTGAGAGAGGGTCATTGTGACGGTGTGGAGTGAGTGAGAGGGTGTCAGGGTGACAGTGATGGAGTGATTGTGGGGGGGTTACGGTGACAGTGATGCAGTGAGTGTGAGGGGGTAGGGTGATGTTGGTGGAGTGAGTGGGAGGGTGTCAGGTTGACGGGGATGGAGTGAACGTGAGGGGGTCAGTGTGACGGGGCTGGAGTGTGTGTGAGGGGATCAGTGTGATGGAGATGTACTGAGTGTGAGGGGTCAATGTGACAGGGATGGAGTGAGTGTGAGGGGATCAATGTGACGGGGATGGAGTGAGTGTGAGGAGATCAGGGTGAGGGAGATGGACTGAGTGTGAGGGCGTCAATGTCACAGGGATGGAGTGAGTGTGAGGGGGTCATAGTTACAGTGATGGACTGAGTGAGAGGGGGTCAATGTGACGCTGATGGAGTGAGGGTGAGGGTTCAGTGTGACGGTGTGGAGTGAGTGAGAGGGATTCAGAGTGACGGTGATGGAATGAGTGTGATGTGGGTCAGAGTAACAGTGATGGAGCGAGTGTGAGAGGGTCAGAGTGACGGTGATGGAGTGAGAGTGATGGGGTTAGGGTGACGTTGATGGAGTGAGTGTGAGGGGGTCAGTGTGACGGTAATGGAGTGAGTGTGAGGGGGTCAGACTGACAGTAATGGAGTGATTGTTATGGGGTTAGGGTGACGTTGATAGAGTGAGTGTGAGTGGGTCAGTGGGACGGTGATAGAGCGAGTGTGAAGGGGTCAGTAGGGCGGTGATGGAGTGAGTGAGAGCGGTCAGAGTGACGGTGATGGAATGAGTGTGATGTGTGTCAGAGTAACAGTGATGGAGCGAGTGTGAGGGGGTCAGACTGACAGTGATGGAGTGATTGTTATGGGGTTAGGGTGACGTTGATAGAGTGAGTGTGAGGGGGTCAGGGTGACGTTGATTGAGTGAGTGTGAGTGGGTCAGTGGACGGTGATGGAGCGAGTGTGAAGGGGTCAGTAGGGCGGTGATGGAGTGAGTGTGGGGGGTCAGGGTGACAGTGATGGAGTGAATGTGAGGGGTCAGGGTGACGGAAATGGAGGGAGTGTGAAGGGCTCAGGGTGATGATGATGGAGTGATTGTGAGGGGATCAGGGTGACGGAGATTGAGTGAGTGAGAGAGGGTCATTGTGACGGTGTGGAGTGAGTGAGAGGGTTTCAGGGTGACAGTGATGGAGTGATTGTGGGGGGGGTTACGGTGACAGTGATGGAGTGAGTGTGAGGGGGTAGGGTGACGTTGGTGGAGTGAGTGGGAGGGTGTCAGGGTGATGGTGGTGGAGTGAGTGTGAGGTTGTCCAGGTGACGGTCATGTAGTGAGTATGAGAGGTTCAGGGTGAGGGTGATGGAGTAAGTGTGAGGGGGTCAGTGTGACAGTGATGGAGTGAGTGTGACGGGGTCAGGGCGATGGTGATAGAGTGAGTATGTGGGGGTAACGGTCACAGTGATGGAGTGAGTGTGAGGGGTCAGGGTGACAATGATGGAGTGAGAGTGAGGGGTGTCATGGTGACTGTGATGGATTGAGTGTGAGGGGGTCAGGGTGATGGTGATGGAGTGAGTGTGATGTGGTTAGGGTGACGGGGATGGAGTGAGTGTGAAGGGGTCAGGGTGACAGTGATGGAGCAAGTGTGAGGTGTCAGGGTGATGGGGATGGAGTGAGTGTGAGAGGGTCAGCGTGACGGTGATGGAGTGAGTGTGAGGGGGTCAGCGTGATGGTGATGGAGTGAGTGTGAGAGGAGAAAGTGACGTCTGCAGATGCTGGCGATCAGAGCAGAAATATGTTGCTGGAAAAGCGCAGCAGGACAGGCGGCGTCCAAGGAACAGGAAATTCCACGTTTCGGGCATAAGCCCTTCTTCAGAAGGGACAGAGGGTTCAGGGTGACGAAGATGGAGTGAATGAGAGGGGTGCAGGGTGACACAGATGGAGTGAGTGTGAGAAGTCATGGTGATGGAGATGGATTGAGTGTGAGGGGGTCAGGGTGACGGTGATGGAGTGAGTGAGAGAGGGTCGGGGTGACAGAGATGGAGTTAGTGAGAGAGGGTCAGTATGATGGTGTGGAGTGAGTGGGAGGATGTCCAGGTGACGGTGATGTAGTGAGTATTAGGGGGTCAGGGTGACGGTGATGGAGTAAAAGTGAGGGGTCAGTGTGGCAGTGATGGAGTGGGTGTGAGTGGGTCAGGATGACAGTGACGATGTGAGTGTGAGGGGTTAGGGTGACGGTGACGGAGTGAGTGTGAGGGGGTCAGGGTGAAGATGATGGAGTGAGTGTGATGGGGACAGGGTGATAGTGATGGTGTGATTGTGATGGGGTTAGGGTGACGCTGATGGAGTGAGTGTGAGGGGGTCAGTGTGACGGTGATGGAGTGGGTGTGAGGGGGCTAAAGTGACGGGGATGGAATGAGTGTGAGGGGGTCAGGGTGACGGTGATGAAGCGAGTGTGAGGGGATCAGTGTGACAGTGATGAAGTGAGTGTGAGGGGGTCAGGGTGACAGTGATGGAGTGAGTGTGAGAGGGTCAGCGTGACGCTGATGGAGTAAGTGTGAGGGGGTCAGTGTGACAGTGATGGAGTGAGTGTGAGGGGATCAGGGTGACGGAGATGGAGTGAGTGAGAGTGGGTCAGTGTGACGGTGATGGAGTAAGTGCGAGGGGGTCAGGGTGATGGTGATGGAGTGAGTGCAATTAGGTTAGGGTGATGCTGATGGAGAGAGTGTGATGTGATCAAGGTGACAGTGATGGAGTGAGTGTGAGGGGGTCAGGTGACAGTGATAGAGTGATTGTGATGGAGTTAGGGTGACAGTGATGAGGTGAGTGTGAGGGATCAGTGTGACGGTGATGGAGAGAGTGTGAGGGTACCCGTGTGATGGTGATGGAGTGAGTGTGAGGATGTCAGAGTGGCGGTGATGGAGTGAGTGTGAGGATATCAGTGTGATGGTAATGGAGTGAGTATGAGTGGATCTGAATGACGGTGATGGAGTGAGTGTGAGGGCGGTCAGGTTGATGGAGACTGAGTGCGTGTGAGTGGGTCAGTGTGACGGTGATGGTGTGAGTGTGAGGGGGTCAGGGTGTCGCTGATGGAGTGAGTGTGAGGGGGTCAGGTTGACGATGATGGAGAGAGTGTGAGGGGGTCAGGGTGACAGTGATGGAGTGATTGTGAGGGGATCAGGGTGATGATGATGGAGTGAGTGTGAGGGAGTCAGGGTGACGTTGATGGAGTGAGTGTGAGGTGTTTGGGTGACGGAGATGGATGGATTGAGTGAGAGAGGGTCAGTGTGACGGTGATGGAGTGAGTGTGCGGGGGTCAGAGTGACAGTGATGGAATGATTGTGATGGGGTTAGGGTGACAGAGATGGAGTGAATGTGAAGGGCTCAGGGTGATGGTGATGGAGTGACTGTGAGGGGATCAGGCTGACGTTGATGGAGTGAGTGTCAGCGGTTCAGGGTGACGTTGATGAATGAGTGTGAGGGGATCAGGTTGATGGTGATGGAGTGAATGTGAGGGGAACAGAGTGATGATGATGGAGTAGTGTGAGGGGGTCAGGGTGACGTTGATGGAGTGAGTGTGAGGGGATCAGGGTGATGGAAATGGATTGAGTGAGAGAGGGTCAGTGTGACGGTGATGGAGTGAGTGTGAGGGTGTCAGTGTGACGGTGATGGAGTTAGTATGAGAGGGTCAGGGTGACGGTGATGCAGTGAGTGTGAGGGGATCAGGGTGACGGTGATGGAGTGATTGTGAGGGGGAGAGCGTGACGGTGATGGAGTGATTGTGATGGGGTCAGGGTGACGTTGATGGAGTGAGTTTGAGGGGGTAAGTGTGACGGTGATGGAGTGATTGTCAGGGCGACAGTGTGACGGTGATGGAGTGAGTGTGAGAGGTCAGGGTAACGGAGATGGAGTGAGTGCGAGGGAATCAGGGTGACGATGATGGAGTGATTTTGATGGGGTCTGGTTGACGGTGATGGAGTGAGTGTGAGTGGGTCAGGGTGACGTTTATGGAGTGAGTGTGAGGGAATCAGCTGACGGAGATGTGGTGAGTGAGAGAGGGTCTGTGTGACAGTGGTGGATTGATTGTGAGGGTGTCAGTGTGATGGTGATGGAGTAAGTGTGAGGGGGTCAGTGTGACGGTGAGGAGTGATTGTGATCGGGTCAGGGTGACGGTGATGGATTGAGTGCGAGGTGGACAGGGTGACGTTGATAGAGTGAGTATTAGTGGGTCACTGTGATGGTGATGCAGAGAATGTGAGGGGGGTCAGGGTGACGGTAATGGAGTGATTTTGAGGGGATCTGAATGACGGTGATGGAGTGAGTGTGAGGCGGTCAGGTGATGGAGTTGGAGTGAGTGTGAGGGGGTCAGTGTGACGGTGATGGAGTGAGTGTGAGGGGGTCAGTGTGAAGCTGATGAAGCGAGTGTGAAAGGGTCGGGGTGACGATCAAGGAGTGAGTGTGAGATGATCAGTGTGACGGTGATGGAGTGAGTGTGAGGGGGTCAAGACGATGATGGAGTGAGTGTGAGGGAGTCACTGTGACCGTGATGAAGTGAGTGAGAGGAGGTGAGTGTGAAGGTGATGGAGTGAGTGTGAGGAGTTCAGGCTGACACTGTTGGAGTGAGTGAAAGGGGGTCAGTTTGACGGTGACGGAGTGAGTGTGAGATGGTCAGGGTGACGCTGATGGAGCGAGTGCGAGAGGGTCATGGTGACAGTGATGGAGCGAGAGTGAGGTGTCAGGGTGACGGTGATGGAGTGAGTGTGAGGGAGTCAGTGTGACGGTGATGGAGTGAGTGTGAAGGGTCAGTGTGACGGTGATGGAGTGAGTGTGAGGGGTTAAGTGACGGTGATGGAGTGAGTGTGAGGGGGACAGGGTGACGGGAATGGAGTGAGTGTGAGGGGGTCAGGGTGACGGGGATGGAGTGAGTGTGAGGGGGACAGGGTGACAGTGATGGAGTGATTGTGAGGGGGTCAGGTTGTCGCTGATGGAGTGAGTGTGAGGGGGTCAGGAAGACGATGGTGGAGAGAGTGTGAGGGGGTCAGTGGGACGGTGATGGAGTGATTGTGAGGGGGGCAGGGTGACAGTGATGGAGTGAGTGAGAGGGGTCAGTGTGATGGTGATGGAGTGAGTGTGATGAGTTCAGGGTGACACTGATGGAATGAGTGTGAGGGGAGTCAGGGTGACGCTGAAGGAGTGAGTGTGAGGGGGTCAGGGTGACACTGCTGGAGTGAGTGTGAGGGGGTCAGGTTGACGGTGATGGAGTGAGTGTGAAGGGGCCAGTGGGATGGTGATGGAGTGAGTGTGAGCAGGTCAGGGTGATGGTGATGGAGTGAGTGTGAGGGGGTCAGGGTGCCAGTGATGGAGTGATTGTGATGGGGTCAGTGTGACGGTGATGGAGTGATTGTGATGGAGTCTGGGTGACGGTGATGGAGTGAGTGTGGGGGGTCAGGGTGACAGTGATGGAGTGAGTGTGAGGGTACCCGTGTGATGGTGATGGAGTGAGTGTGAGGATGTCAGAGTGGCGGTGATGGAGTGAGTGTGAGGATATCAGTGTGATGGTAATGGAGTGAGTGTGAGTGGATCTGAATGACGGTGATGGAGTGAGTGTGAGGGCGGTCAGGTTGATGGAGACTGAGTGCGTGTGAGTGGGTCAGTGTGACGGTGATGGTGTGAGTGTGAGGGGGTCAGGGTGTCGCTGATGGAGTGAGTGTGAGGGGGTCAGGTTGACGATGATGGAGAGAGTGTGAGGGGGTCAGGGTGACAGTGATGGAGTGATTGTGAGGGGATCAGGGTGATGATGATGGAGTGAGTGTGAGGGAGTCAGGGTGACGTTGATGGAGTGAGTGTGAGGTGTTTGGGTGACGGAGATGGATGGATTGAGTGAGAGAGGGTCAGTGTGACGGTGATGGAGTGAGTGTGCGGGGGTCAGAGTGACAGTGATGGAATGATTGTGATGGGGTTAGGGTGACAGAGATGGAGTGAATGTGAAGGGCTCAGGGTGATGGTGATGGAGTGACTGTGAGGGGATCAGGCTGACGTTGATGGAGTGAGTGTCAGCGGTTCAGGGTGACGTTGATGGAATGAGTGTGAGGGGATCAGGTTGATGGTGATGGAGTGAATGTGAGGGGAACAGAGTGATGATGATGGAGTAGTGTGAGGGGGTCAGGGTGACGTTGATGGAGTGAGTGTGAGGGGATCAGGGTGATGGAAATGGATTGAGTGAGAGAGGGTCAGTGTGACGGTGATGGAGTGAGTGTGAGGGTGTCAGTGTGACGGTGATGGAGTTAGTATGAGAGGGTCAGGGTGACGGTGATGCAGTGAGTGTGAGGGGATCAGGGTGACGGTGATGGAGTGATTGTGAGGGGGAGAGCGTGACGGTGATGGAGTGATTGTGATGGGGTCAGGGTGACGTTGATGGAGTGAGTTTGAGGGGGTAAGTGTGACGGTGATGGAGTGATTGTCAGGGCGACAGTGTGACGGTGATGGAGTGAGTGTGAGAGGTCAGGGTAACGGAGATGGAGTGAGTGCGAGGGAATCAGGGTGACGATGATGGAGTGATTTTGATGGGGTCTGGTTGACGGTGATGGAGTGAGTGTGAGTGGGTCAGGGTGACGTTTATGGAGTGAGTGTGAGGGAATCAGCTGACGGAGATGTGGTGAGTGAGAGAGGGTCTGTGTGACAGTGGTGGATTGATTGTGAGGGTGTCAGTGTGATGGTGATGGAGTAAGTGTGAGGGGGTCAGTGTGACGGTGAGGAGTGATTGTGATCGGGTCAGGGTGACGGTGATGGATTGAGTGCGAGGTGGACAGGGTGACGTTGATAGAGTGAGTATTAGTGGGTCACTGTGATGGTGATGCAGAGAATGTGAGGGGGGTCAGGGTGACGGTAATGGAGTGATTTTGAGGGGATCTGAATGACGGTGATGGAGTGAGTGTGAGGCGGTCAGGTGATGGAGTTGGAGTGAGTGTGAGGGGGTCAGTGTGACGGTGATGGAGTGAGTGTGAGGGGGTCAGTGTGAAGCTGATGAAGCGAGTGTGAAAGGGTCGGGGTGACGATCAAGGAGTGAGTGTGAGATGATCAGTGTGACGGTGATGGAGTGAGTGTGACGGGGGCCAAGACGATGATGGAGTGAGTGTGAGGGAGTCACTGTGACCGTGATGAAGTGAGTGAGAGGAGGTGAGTGTGAAGGTGATGGAGTGAGTGTGAGGAGTTCAGGCTGACACTGTTGGAGTGAGTGAAAGGGGGTCAGTTTGACGGTGACGGAGTGAGTGTGAGATGGTCAGGGTGACGCTGATGGAGCGAGTGCGAGAGGGTCATGGTGACAGTGATGGAGCGAGAGTGAGGTGTCAGGGTGACGGTGATGGAGTGAGTGTGAGGGAGTCAGTGTGACGGTGATGGAGTGAGTGTGAAGGGTCAGTGTGACGGTGATGGAGTGAGTGTGAGGGGTTAAGTGACGGTGATGGAGTGAGTGTGAGGGGGACAGGGTGACGGGAATGGAGTGAGTGTGAGGGGGTCAGGGTGACGGGGATGGAGTGAGTGTGAGGGGGACAGGGTGACAGTGATGGAGTGATTGTGAGGGGGTCAGGTTGTCGCTGATGGAGTGAGTGTGAGGGGGTCAGGAAGACGATGGTGGAGAGAGTGTGAGGGGGTCAGTGGGACGGTGATGGAGTGATTGTGAGGGGGGCAGGGTGACAGTGATGGAGTGAGTGAGAGGGGTCAGTGTGATGGTGATGGAGTGAGTGTGATGAGTTCAGGGTGACACTGATGGAATGAGTGTGAGGGGAGTCAGGGTGACGCTGAAGGAGTGAGTGTGAGGGGGTCAGGGTGACACTGCTGGAGTGAGTGTGAGGGGGTCAGGTTGACGGTGATGGAGTGAGTGTGAAGGGGCCAGTGGGATGGTGATGGAGTGAGTGTGAGCAGGTCAGGGTGATGGTGATGGAGTGAGTGTGAGGGGGTCAGGGTGCCAGTGATGGAGTGATTGTGATGGGGTCAGTGTGACGGTGATGGAGTGATTGTGATGGAGTCTGGGTGACGGTGATGGAGTGAGTGTGGGGGGTCAGGGTGCCAGTGATGGAGTGATTGTGATGGAGTCTGGGTGACGGTGATGGAGTGAGTGTGGGGGGTCAGGGTGACAGTGATGGAGTGAGTGTGAGGGGATCAGGGTGACGGAGATGGGGTGAGTGAGAGAGGGTCTGTGTGACGGTGGTGGAGTGAGTGTGAGGCCGGTCAGGGTGATTGTGAGGGAGTGAGTGTGAGGGGGTAAGGGTGACGCTGATGGAATGAGTGTGATGGGGTCAGGGTGACGCTGGTTGAGAGAGTGTGAGGGGGTCAGTGGGATGCTGATGGAGTGAGTGTGAGAGGGTCAGTGTGACGGTGATAGAGTGAGTGTGAGGGTGTTTGGGTGACGGTGATGGAGTGAGTAAGGATTTCTGGTGACATTGATGGACTGAGTGTGAGAGTACAGGGTGATGGTGATGGAGTGAATGTGAGAGGATCAGTGTGACGGTGATGGAGTGAGTGTGAGGGTGATAGGGGAACAGTGATGGAGTGAGTATGAGGGTTTCAGTGTCACGGTGATGGAGTGATTGTGATGGGATCAGGGTGATGATGATGGAGTGAGTGTGAGGGGGTCAGTGTGACGGTGATGGAGTGAGTGTGAGGGGGTCAGTGTGACGCTGACAGTGATGGAGTGATTGTGAGGAGATCAGGGTAATGGTGATGGAGTGAGTGTGAGGAGGTCCGGGTGACACTGATGGAGTGAGTGTGAGGGGGTCAGGGTGATGCTGATGGAGTGAGTGTGAGCGGTTCAGGTTGATGGTGATGGAGTGAGTGTGAGGGGGTCGGAGGGATGGTGATGGAGTGAGTGTGAGGGGGTCGGTGGGATGGTGATGGAGTGAGTGTGAGAGGGTCAGTGTGACGGTGATGGAGTGAGTGTGAGGGTATTTGGGGACGGTGATGGAGTGAGTGTGAGGATTTCAGGTGACATTGATAGACTGAGTGTGAGAGGTACTGGGTGACGGTGATGGAGTGAGTGTGAGGGGATCAGAGTGACGGTGATGGAGTGAGTGAGAGGGGATCAGGGTGACGGTGATGGAGTGAGTGTGAGGGGGTCAGTGTGACGGTGATGGAGTGATTCTGATGGGGTCAGGGTGACGGTGATGGAGTGAGTGTGGGGGTCAGGGTGACGGTGATGGACTGAGTGTGAGGGGTTCAGTGGGATGGTGATGGAGTGTGTGTGAGAGGTTCAGGGTGACAGTGATGATGTGAGTGTTAGAGTGTCAGTGTGAATGCGATGTAGTGAGTGTGAGGGTGTTTGGGTGACGGTGAGGGAGTGACTGTGAGGGGTTCAGTTTGATGTTGATGGAGTGAGTGTGAGGGGGTCAGGGGGATGCTGCTGGAGTGAGTGTGAGGGGGTCAGGTTGACGGTGATGGGGTGAATGTGAAGGGGCCAGTGGGATGGTGATGGAGTGAGTGTGAGGGGGTCAGGGTGACAGTGATGAAGTGAGTGTGAGGGGATCAGGTTGACGGTGATGGAGTGAGTGTGAGAGTGTCAGTGTGACGGTGATGTACTATGTGTGAGGAGGTCAGGGTGACGGTGCTGGAGTGAGTGTGAGGTAGCCAAAGTGACGGTGATGGAATCAGTGTGAGGGGGGTCAGGGTCAAAGTGATGGAGTGATTGTGAGTTTGAGTGTGACGGTGATGGAGTGATTGCGATGGGTCAGGGTGACGGTGATGCAGTGTGTGCGAGGTGGTCAGGGCGATGTCGATGTGTTGAGTATTAAGGGGTCAGTGTGACGGTGATGGAGTGAGTGTGAGGGGGTCAAGGTGATGCTGAGCGTGATGGAGTGATTGAGAGGAGACCAGGGTAACGGTGATGAAGTGAGTGTGAGGAGGTCAGGGTGACGCTGATGGAGTGAGTGTGAGGGGGTCAGGGAGACGCTGGTGGAGTGAGTGTGAGGGTGTCAGGTTGATGGTGTTGGAGTGAGTGTGAGGGGGTCAGTGGGATGGTGATGGAGTGAGTGTGAGAGGGTCAGTGTGACAGTGATGGAGTGAGTGTGAGGGTGTTTGGGTGACATTGATGGACTGAGTGTGGGAGGTACAGGGTGACAGTGATGGAGTGAGTGTGAGAGGATCAGTGGGATGGTGATCAAGTGAGTGTGAGGGGGTCAGGGTGACGCTGATGGAGTGAGTGTGAGGGGGTCAGGTGGACGATCATGGAGAGAGTGTGAGGGGGTCAGTGGGATGTGATGGAGTGACTGTGAGGGGGTCAGGGTGACGGGGATGGAGTGAGTGAGAGGGGGTCAGGATGACAGTGATGGATTGAGTGGGAGTGGGTCAGGAGGACGGTGATGGAGTGAGTGTTGGGGGGTCAGTGTGATGGTGATGGAGTGAGTGTGATGAGTTCAGGGTGACGGTGATGGAGTGAGTGTGAGGGGGGTCAGGGTGACGCTGATGGAGTGAGTGTGAGGGGATCAGTAAGACGGTGATGGAATGAGTGTGAGGGGATCAGAGTGACGGAGATGGAGTGAATTTGAGGGGATCAGGGTGAAGCTGATGTAGTGAGTGTGAAAGGGTTGGGCAGACGATGAATGAGTGAGTGTGAGATGATCAGTGTGACGTGATGGAGTGAGTGTGAGGGGGTCAGGACGACGGTGATGGAGTGAGTGTGAGGGAGTCAGTGTGACGGTGTTGGAGTGAGTGTGAGGAGGTCATGGTGACACTGTTGGAGTGAGTGAAAGGGGGTCAGTTTGATGGTGACAGAGTGGATGTGAGGGCGTCAGGGTGATGGTGATGGAGTGAGTGTGAGGAGGGTCAGGGTGACAGTGATGGAGTGAGTGTGATGGTGTCAGGGTGAAGGTGATGAAGTGAGTATGAAAGGGTCGGGGTGACAATGAAGGTGTGAGTGTAAAATGATCAGAGTGACGGTGATGGAGTGAGTGTGAGGGTGACAGTGATGGATTGAGTGGGAGGGGGTCAGTGTGACGGTGATGGAGTGAGTGTGAGGGGATCAGTATGACGGTGATGGAGTGATTGTGAGGTGGTCAAGGTGACAGTGGTGGAGTTAGTGAGAGGAGGTCAGTGTGCCGGTGATGGCGTGAGTGTGAGGGGGGCCAGCGTGACGCTGATGGAGTGAGTGTGAGGGGGTCAGGGGGCCGCTGCAGGAGTGAGTGTGAGGGGATCTGTTTGACGGTGATGTAGTGAGTGTGAGGGGGTCAGTGTGACGGTGATGGAGTGAGTGTGATGAGTTCAGCGTGACGCTGATGGAGTTAGTGTGAGGGGGTCAGGTTGACGCTGAGAGTGAGTGTGAGGGGATCAGGGTGACGGAGATGGAGTGAATGTGAGGGGATCAGGGTGACGGTGATGGAGTGAGTGAGAGAGGGTCAGTGTGATGGTGATGGAGTGAGTGTGAGGGTGTCAGTGTGACGGTTTTGGAGTGGTTGTGAGTGGGACAGTTTGACGGTGATGGAGTGATGGTGATGGGGTCTGGGTGACGGTGATGGAGTGAGTGTGAGGGGTCAGGGTGACATTGATGGAGTCAGTGTGAGGGGTCAGGGTGACATTGATGGAGTGAGTGTGAGGGGATCTGGGTGACAGTGATGGAGTGAGTGGGAGGAGGTCAGTATGACGATGAAGGAGTGAGTGTGAGAGGGTCAGGGTGAGGGTGATGGAGTGAGTGTGAGGGGATCTGGGTGACAGTGATGGAGTGAGTGGGAGGAGGTCAGTATGACGATGAAGGAGTGAGTGTGAGAGGGTCAGGGTGACGGTGATGGAGTGAGTGTGAGGGGATCCGGGTGATGTTGATGGAGTGAGTGTGAGGGGATCAGGGTGACGGAGATAGAGTGAATATGAGGGGATCAGGGTGACGTTGATGGAATGAGCGTGAGGGGGTCAGGGTGATGCTGACGGTGATGGAGTGATTGTGAGGAGACCAGGGTAATGGTGATGGAGTGAGTGTGAGGTGGTCAACGTGACGCTGATGGGGTGAGTGTGAGGGGGTCAGGGTGACGCTGGTGGAGTGAATGTGAGGGTGTCAGGTTGATGATGATGGAGTGAGTCTGAGGGGGTCAGTGGGAGGTGATGGAGTGACTGTGAGGGGGTCAGGGTGACGGGGATGAAGTGAGTGTGAGGGGGTCAGGCTGACAGTGATGGATTGAGTGGGAGCGGGTCAATGTGACGGTGATGGTGTGAGTGTGAGGGGGTCAGGGTGTCGCTGATGGAGTGAGTGTGAGGGGGTCAGGTTGACGATGATGGAGAGAGTGTGAGGGGGTCAGGGTGACAGTGATGGAGTGAGTGTGAGGAGGTCAGTGTGACGGTGATGGAGTGAGTGTGATGAGTTCAGCGTGACGCTGATGGAGTGAGTGTGAGGGGGGTCAGGTTGACGCTGAGAGTGAGTGTGAGGGGATCAGGGTGACGGAGATGGAGTGAGTGAGAGAGGGTCAGTGTGATGGTGATGGAGTGAGTGTGAGGGTGTCAGTGTGACGGTTTTGGAGTGATTGTGAGTGGGACAGTTTGACGGTGATGGAGTGATGGTGATGGGATCTGGGTGACGGTGATGGAGTGAGTGTGAGGGGTCAGGGTGACATTGATGGAGTGAGTGTGAGGGGTCAGGGTGACATTGATGGAGTGAGTGTGAGGGGATATGGGTGACAGTGATGGAGTGAGTGGGAGGGGGTCAGTATGACGATGAAGGAGTGAGTGTGAGAGGGTCAGTGTGACAGTGATGCAGTGAGTGTGAGGGGATCTGGGTGACAGTGATGGAGTGAGTGGGAGGAGGTCAGTATGACGATGAAGGAGTGAGTGTGAGAGGGTCAGGGTGACGTTGATGGAGTGAGTGTGAGCGGATCAGGGTGATGTTGATGGAGTGAGTGTGAGGGGATCAGGGTGACGGTGATGGAGTGAGTGAGAGAGGGTCAGTGTGATGGTGATGGAGTGATTGTGATGGGTTTTCGGTGACGGTGATGGAATGAGTGTGAGGGGGGGTCAGGTTGACGCTGAGAGTGAGTGTGAGCGGATCAGGTTGATGTTGATGGAGTGAGTGTGAGGGGATCTGGGTGACAGTGATGGAGTGAGTGGGAGGGGGTCAGTATGACGATGAAGGAGTGTGTGTGAGAGGGTCAGTGTGACAGTGATGGAGTGAGTGTAAGGGGTTCAGTATGACGGTGATGGAGTGAGTGTGAGGGGTCAGGGTGACATTGATGGAGTGAGTGTGATGAGTTCAGGGTGACATTGGTGGAGTGAGTGTGAGGGTTCTGGGTGACAGTGATGGAGTTAGTGTGAGGGGGTCCGTGTGATGGTGATGGAGTAATTGAGATTGGGTCTTGGTGACAGTGATGGAGTGAATGTGAGGGTGTCAGTGTGACGGGGATGGAGTGAGTGTGAGGGGATCAGGGTGACAGTGATGGAGTGAGTGTGAGGGGGTCAGTATGAGGATTAAGGAGTGAGTGTGAGAGGGTCAGGGTGAGGGTGATGGAGTGAGCGTGAGGGGATCTGGGTGACAGTGATGGAGTGAGTGGGAGGGGGTCAGTATGACGATGAAGGAGTGAGTGTGAGAGGGTCAGGGTGACGTTGATGGAGTGAGTGTGAGCGGATCAGGGTGATGTTGATGGAGTGAGTGTGAGGGGATCAGGGTTACGGTGATGGAGTGAGTGAGAGAGGGTCAGTGTGATGGTGATGGAGTGAGTGTGAGGGAGTGAGTGTGACGGTTTTGGAGTGATTGTGAGGGGGACAGTTTGACGGTGATGGAGTGATTATGATGGGTTTTCGGTGACGGTGATGGAGTGAGTGTGAGGGGATCTGGGTGACGGAAAAGGAGTGAGTGTGAGGGGTTCAGTGTGACGGTGATGGAGTGAGTGAGAGAGGGTCTGGGTGATGAACATGGAGTGAGTGGGAGGGTGTCGGGTAACGATGATGGAGTGAGTGTGAGGGGATTAGTGTGGCAGTGATGGAGTGAGTGTGAGTGGTCAGGGTGACGGTGATGGAGTGCGTGAAAGGGGGTGAGTGTGACAGTGATGGACTGAGTGTGAGAGGATCAGTGTGACGGTGATGGAGTAAATGTGAGTGGGTCAGGGTGACAGTGATGGAGGAATTGTGAAGGGATCAGGGTAACGGTGATGGAGTGAATGTGCGGGGGTCAGGATGATGGTGATTGAGTGAGTGTGAGGGGGTCACTGTGACGGTGATGAAGTGTGTCTGTGAGGGGATAGAGTGACTGTGAAAATATCCGGGTAACAGTGATGCAGTGAGTGTGAGAGGTTCAGTGTGACGGTAATGGGGTGAGTGTGAGGGGATCTGAATGACAGTGATGGAGTAAGTGTGAGGGGGTCAGTGTGATGGTGATGGAGTGAGTGTAGGAGGTGCAGGGTGGTGATGATGGAGCGAGTGAGAGCGTCAGGGTGACGGTGATGCTGTGAGTGTGAGATGATCAGTGTGACGTTGATGGAGTGAGTGTGAGGGGATGAGAGTGATGGTGATGGAGTGAGTGTGAGGGGATCAGGGTGAAAGTGATGGAGTAAGTGTGAGGGGGTCAGGGTGACGGTGATGGAGTCAGTGTGAGAGAGTCAGTGTGACGGTGATGGGGTGAGTGTGAGTTTGTCGAGTTGACAGTGATGGTGTGAGTGTGAGGAGGTCAGGCTGACGGTGATGGCGTGAGTGTGATGGGGTCTGGGTGACGGTGATGGACTGAGTGTGAAAGGTTCCGTGTGACGGTGATGGAGTGAGTGTGATGGGGTCAGGGTGTCGGTGAAGGAGTGAGTGTGAGGGCGATCAGGGTGATGTTGATGGAGTGAGTGTGAGGGAGAGAGGGTGATGGTGATGGAGTGAGTGGGAGGGGGTGAGGGTGAGGGTGATGGAGGGAGTGTGAGGGGATCAGGGTGACAGTGATAGAGCGAATGTGAGGGGGTCAGTGTGATAGCGATGGAGCGAGTGTGAGGGAGTAAGCATGATGGTGATGGTGTGAGTGTGAGTGATCAGGGTGACAATGATGGAACGAGTGTGTTGGTGTCCGGGTAATTGTGATGGAGAGAGTGTGATGGCGTCAGGGTGATGGTGATGGAGTGAGTTTGTGGTATAAGGGGGAGGGTGATGGAGTGTGTGTAAGGGAGTCAGGGTGAAGATGATGGGGTGAGTGTGAGAGGGTCAGGCTGACGGTCATGGAGAAAGTGTGAGGTGTCAGGGTGAGTTTGACAGGCTGAGTGTGACGGCGTCAGAGTGATGGTGGTGGAGTAAGTGTGTTGGTCAAGGTGAGGGTGACGGAGTGAGTGTGATGGGATCAGGTTGACTGTGATGGAGTGAGAGTGAGAGGATCAGTGTGACAGTGATGGAGTGAGTGTGAGGGGGTCAGGATGACAGTGATGGAGTGAGTGTGAGGGGGTCAGGGTGAGGGTGATGGAGTGAGTTTGAGGGTGTCAGTGTGAAGTTGATGGAGTGAGTGTGAGGGGGTCAGGGTGACAGCGATGGATCGAGTGTGAGGCGTCAGGGTGACGGTGATGCAGTGAGTGTGAGATGATCAGTGTGACATTGATGGAGTGAGTGTGAGGGGGTGAGGGTGATGGTGATGGAGTGAGTGTGAGGGGGTCAGGGTGACGGTGATGGAGTCAGTGTGAGAGTCAGTGCGACGGTGATGGGGTGAGTGTGAGTTTGTCGAGTTGACAGTGATGGTGTGAGTGTGAGGAGGTCAGGCTGACGGTGATGTCGTGAATGTGAGGGGGTCTGGGTGACGGTGATGGAGTGAGTGTGAAGGGTTCCGTGTGACGGTGATGGCGTGAGTGTGAGGGGGTCAGGGTGTTGGTGAAGGAGTGAGTGTGAGGACGATCAGGGTGATGTTGATGGAGTGAGTGTGAGGGGGTGAGGGTGATGGTGATGGAGGGACTGTGAGGGGATCAGGGTGACAGTGATAGAGCGAATGTGAGGGGGTCAGTGTGATAGCGATGGAGCGAGTGTGAGGGAATCAGCATGATAGTGATGGTGTGAGTGTGAGTGATTAGGGTGACAATGATGGAACGAGTGTGTTGGTGTCCGGGTAATTGTGATGGAGAGAGTGTGATGGCGTCAGGATGATGGTGATGGAGTGAGTTTGTGGTATAAGGGGGAGGGTGATGGAGTGTGTGTGAGGGAGTCAGGGTGAAGACGATTGGGTGAGTGTGAGAGGGTCAGGCTGACGGTCATGGAGAAAGAGTAAGGTGTCAGGGTGAGTTTGACAGGCTGAGTGTGACGGCATCAGAGTGATGGTGGTGGAGTGAGTGTGTTGGTCAAGGTGACGGTGACGGAGTGAGTGTGATGGGGTCAGGTTGACTGTGATGGAGTGAGTGTGAGAGGTTCAGTGTGACAATGATGGAGTGAGTGTGAGGGGGTCAGGATGACAGTGATGGAGTGAGTGTGAGGGGTTCAGTGTGACGGTGAGGGAGTGAGTGTGATGAGTTCAGCGTGATGCTGATGGAGTGAGTGTGAGGGGGGTCAGGTTGACGCTGAGAGTGAGTGTGAGGGGATCAGGGTGACGGAAATGGAGTGAGTGTGAGGGGGTCAGTGTGACAGTGATGGAGTGATTCTGATGGGGTCAGGGTGACGGTGATGGAGTGAGTGTGGGGGTCAGGGTGACGGTGATGGACTGAGTGTGAGGGGGTCAGTGGGATGGTGATGGAGTGTGTGTGAGAGGTTCAGGGTGACAGTGATGATGTGAGAGTTAGAGTGTCAGTGTGAATGCGATGTAGTGAGTGTGAGGGTGTTTGGGTGACGGTGAGGGAGTGACTGTGAGGGGTTCAGGTTGATGTTGATGGAGTGAGTGTGAGGGGGTCAGGGGGATGATGCTGGAGTGAGTGTGAGGAGGTCAGGGTGACGGTGCTGGAGTGAGTGTGAGGTAGCCAAAGTGACGGTGATGGAATCAGTGTGAGGGGGGTCAGGGTCAAAGTGATGGAGTGATTGTGAGTGTGAGTGTGACGGTGATGGAGTGATTGTGATGGGTCAGGGTGACGGTGATGGAGTGAGTGTGAGGGCAGTCAGGGTGATGGTGAGGGAGTGAGTGTGAGGGGGTCAGGGAGACGCTGATGGAATGAGTGTGACGGGGTCAAGGTGATGCTGAGCGTGATGGAGTGATTGAGAGGAGACCAGGGTAACGGTGATGAAGTGAGTGTGAGGAGGTCAGGGTGACGCTGATGGAGTGAGTGTGAGGGGGTCAGGGAGACGCTGGTGGAGTGAGTGTGAGGGTGTCAGGTTGATGGTGTTGGAGTGAGTGTGAGGGGGTCAGTGGGATGGTGATGGAGTGAGTGTGAGAGGGTCAGTGTGACGGTGATGGAGTGAGTGTGAGGGTGTTTGGGTGACATTGATGGACTGAGTGTGGGAGGTACAGGGTGACAGTGATGGAGTGAGTGTGAGAGGATCAGTGGGATGGTGATCAAGTGAGTGTGGGGGGGTCAGGGTGACGCTGATGGAGTGAGTGTGAGGGGGTCAGGTGGACGATCATGGAGAGAGTGTGAGGGGGTCAGTGGGATGTGATGGAGTGACTGTGAGGGGGTCAGGGTGACGGGGATGGAGTGAGTGAGAGGGGGTCAGGATGACAGTGATGGATTGAGTGGGAGTGGGTCAGGAGGACGGTGATGGAGTGAGTGTTGGGGGGTCAGTGTGATGGTGATGGAGTGAGTGTGATGAGTTCAGGGTGACGGTGATGGAGTGAGTGTGAGGGGGGTCAGGGTGACGCTGATGGAGTGAGTGTGAGGGGATCAGTAAGACGGTGATGGAATGAGTGTGAGGGGATCAGAGTGACGGAGATGGAGTGAATTTGAGGGGATCAGGGTGAAGCTGATGTAGTGAGTGTGAAAGGGTTGGGCAGACGATGAATGAATGAGTGTGAGATGATCAGTGTGACGTGATGGAGTGAGTGTGAGGGGGTCAGGACGACGGTGATGGAGTGAGTGTGAGGGAGTCAGTGTGACGGTGTTGGAGTGAGTGTGAGGAGGTCATGGTGACACTGTTGGAGTGAGTGAAAGGGGGTCAGTTTGATGGTGACAGAGTGGGTGTGAGGGCGTCAGGGTGATGGTGATGGAGTGAGTGTGAGGAGGGTCAGGGTGACAGTGATGGAGTGAGTGTGATGGTGTCAGGGTGAAGGTGATGAAGTGAGTATGAAAGGGTCGGGGTGACAATGAAGGTGTGAGTGTAAAATGATCAGAGCGACGGTGATGGAGTGAGTGTGAGGGTGACAGTGATGGATTGAGTGGGAGGGGGTCAGTGTGACGGTGATGGAGTGAGTGTGAGGGGATCAGTATGACGGTGATGGAGTGATTGTGAGGTGGTCAAGGTGACAGTGGTGGAGTTAGTGAGAGGGGGTCAGTGTGACGGTGATGGAGTGAGTGTGAGGGGGGCCAGCGTGACGCTGATGGAGTGAGTGTGAGGGGGTCAGGGGGCCGCTGCAGGAGTGAGTGTGAGGGGATCTGTTTGACGGTGATGTAGTGAGTGTGAGGGGGTCAGTGTGACGGTGATGGAGTGAGTGTGATGAGTTCAGCGTGACGCTGATGGAGTTAGTGTGAGGGGGTCAGGTTGACGCTGAGAGTGAGTGTGAGGGGATCAGGGTGACGGAGATGGAGTGAATGTGAGGGGATCAGGGTGACGGTGATGGAGTGAGTGAGAGAGGGTCAGTGTGATGGTGATGGAGTGAGTGTGAGGGTGTCAGTGTGACGGTTTTGGAGTGGTTGTGAGTGGGACAGTTTGACGGTGATGGAGTGATGGTGATGGGGTCTGGGTGACGGTGATGGAGTGAGTGTGAGGGGTCAGGGTGACATTGATGGAGTGAGTGTGAGGGGATCTGGGTGACAGTGATGGAGTGAGTGGGAGGAGGTCAGTATGACGATGAAGGAGTGAGTGTGAGAGGGTCAGTGTGAGGGTGATGGAGTGAGTGTGAGGGGATCTGGGTGACAGTGATGGAGTGAGTGGGAGGAGGTCAGTATGACGATGAAGGAGTGAGTGTGAGAGGGTCAGAGTGACGGTGATGGAGTGAGTGTGAGGGGATCAGGGTGATGTTGATGGAGTGAGTGTGAGGGGATCAGGGTGACAGAGATAGAGTGAATATGAGGGGATCAGGGTGACGTTGATGGAATGAGTGTGAGGGGGTCAGGGTGATGCTGACGGTGATGGAGTGATTGTGAGGAGACCAGGGTAATGGTGATGGAGTGAGTGTGAGGAGGTCAACGTGACGCTGATGGGGTGAGTGTGAGGGGGTCAGGGTGACGCTGGTGGAGTGAGTGTGAGGGTGTCAGGTTGATGGTGATGGAGTGAGTGTGAGGGGGTCAGTGGGAGGTGATGGAGTGACTGTGAGGGGGTCAGGGTTTCGGGGATGAAGTGAGTGTGAGGGGGTCAGGCTGACAATGATGGATTGAGTGGGAGCGGGTCAATGTGACGGTGATGGTGTGAGTGTGAGGGGGTCAGGGTGTCGCTGATGGAGTGAGTGTGAGGGGGTCAGGTTGACGATGATGGAGAGAGTGTGAAGGGGTCAGGGTGACAGTGATGGAGTGAGTGTGAGGAGTTCAGCGTGACGCTGATGGAGTGAGTGTGAGGGGGGTCAGGTTGACGCTGAGAGTGAGTGTGTGGGGATCAGGGTGACGGAGATGGAGTGAATGTGAGTGGATCAGGGTGACGGTGATGGAGTGAGTGAGAGAGGGTCAGTGTGATGGTGATGGAGTGAGTATGAGGGTGTCAGTGTGACGGTTTTGGAGTGATTGTGAGTGGGACAGTTTGACGGTGATGGAGTGATGGTGATGGGGTCTGGGTGACGGTGATGGAGTGAGTGTGAGGGGTCAGGGTGACATTGATGGAGTCAGTGTGAGGGGGTCAGGTTGACGATGATGGAGAGAGTGTGAAGGAGTCAGGGTGACAGTGATGGAGTGAGTGTGATGAGTTCAGCGTGACGCTGATGGAGTGAGTGTGAGGGGGGTCAGGTTGACGCTGTGAGTGAGTGTGAGGGGATCAGGATGACGGAGATGGAGTGAATGTGAGGGGATCAGGGTGACGGTGATGGAGTGAGTGAGAGAGGGTCAGTGTGATGGTGATGGAGTGAGTATGAGGGTGTCAGTGTGACGGTTTTGGAGTGATTGTGAGTGGGACAGTTTGACGGTGATGGAGTGATGGTGATGGGGTCTGGGTGACGGTGATGGAGTGAGTGTGAGGGGTCAGGGTGACATTGATGGAGTGAGTGTGAGGGGTCAGGGTGACATTGATGGAGTGAGTGTGAGGGGATCTGGGTGACAGTGATGGAGTGAGTGTGAGGGGGTAAGTATGACGATGAAGGAGTGAGTGTGAGAGGGTCAGGGTGAGGGTGATGGAGTGAGTGTGAGGGGATCTGGATGACAGTGATGGAGTGAGTGGGAGGAGGTCAGTATGACGATGAAGGAGTGAGTGTGAGAGGGTCAGGGTGACGGTGATGGAGTGAGTGTGAGCGGATCAGGGTGATATTGATGGAGTGAGTGTGAGGGGATCAGGGTGACGGTGATGGAGTGAGTGAGAGAGGGTCAGTGTGATGGTGATGGAGTGAGTGTGAGGGAGTGAGTGTGACGGTTTTGGAGTGATTGTGAGGGGGACAGTTTGACAGTGATGGAGTGATTGTGATGGGTTTTCGGTGACGGTGATGGAGTGAGTGTGAGGGGGTCAGGGTGACATTGATAGAGTGAGTGTGAGGGGATCTGGGTGACGGAAAAGGAGTGAGTGTGAAGGGTTCAGTGTGACGGTGATGGAGTGAGTGAGAGAGGGTCTGGGTGATGAACATGGAGTGAGTGGGAGGGTGTCAGGTAACGATGATGGAGTGAGTGTGAGGGGATTAGTGTGGCAGTGATGGAGTGAGTGTGAGTGGTCAGGGTGACGGTGATGGAGTGCGTGAAAGGGGGTGAGTGTGACAGTGATGGACTGAGTGTGAGAGGATCAGTGTGACGGTGATGGAGTAAATGTGAGTGGGTCAGGGTGACAGTGATGGAGGAATTGTGAAGGGGTTAGGGTGACGGAGATGGAGGGAATGTGAAGGGATCAGGGTAACGGTGATGGAGTGAATGTGCGGGGGTCAGGATGATGGTGATTGAGTGAGTGTGAGGGGGTCACTGTGACGGTGATGAAGTGTGTCTGTGAGGGGATAGAGTGACTGTGAAAATATCCGGGTAACAGTGATGCAGTGAGTGTGAGAGGTTCAGTGTGACGGTAATGGGGTGAGTGTGAGGGGATCTGAATGACAGTGATGGAGTAAGTGTGAGGGGGTCAGTGTGATGGTGATGGAGTGAGTGTAGGAGGTGCAGGGTGGTGATGATGGAGCGAGTGAGAGCGGTCAGGGTGATGGTGATGGAGTGAGTGTGAGGGTGTCAGTGTGACGGTGATGGAGTGAGTGTGAGTGGGTAAGTGTGACGGTGATGGAATGAGTGAGAGTTGGTCAGGGTTACTGTGATGGAGTGAGTGTGAGAGTCTCAGTGTAACAGTAATGGAGAGAGTGTGAGGGGTTCAGTGTGATAGTGATAGATTGAGTGTGAGCATGTCAGGGTGGCAGTCATGGAGCGAGTGTGAGAGGGTCAGGGTAAGAGTGATGGAATGAACGTATGGGGGTCAGGGTGATTGTGATGGAGTGAGTGTGAGGGGGTGAGTGTGAATGTGATGGCGTGATTATGAGGGGGTCAAGGTAACGGTGATGGAGTGAGTGTGAGGGGTCAGGGTGATGATGATAGAGTGAGTTTGATGGCGTGAGTGTAAGGGGGTCAGTGTAAAGGTGATGGAGTGAGTGTGAGGGGGTCAGGGTGATGGTGATAGAGTGAGTTTGATGGCGTGAGTGTAAGGGGGTCAGTGTAAAGGTGATGGAGTGAGTGTGAGGGGGTCAGGGTGACAGCGATGGATCGAGTGTGAGGCGTCAGGGTGACGGTGATGGAGTGAGTGTGAGGGGGTCAGTGTGACGTTGATGGAGTGAGTGTGAGGGGTTGAGGGTGATGGTGATGGAGTGAGTGTGAGGGGATCAGGGTGACGGTGATGGCGTGAGTGTGGGCGTCAGGGTGACGGTGATGGACTGAGTGTGAGGGGGTCAGTGGGATGGTGATGGAGTGTGTGTGAGAGGTTCAGGGTGACAGTGATGATGTGAGTGTTAGAGTGTCAGTGTGAATGCGATGTAGTGAGTGTGAGGGTGTTTGGGTGACGGTGAGGGAGTGACTGTGAGGGGGTCAGTGTGAAAGTGATGGAGTGAATGTGAGCGTGTCAGTGTGAAGGTGATGGAGTGAGTGTGAGGGGGTCAGGGTGACAGCGATGGATCGAGTGTGAGGGGCCAGGGTGACGGTGATGCAGTGAGTGTGAGAGGATCAGTGTGACGTTGATGGAGTGAGTGTGAGTGGGTGTAGGGTGACGTGATGCAGTGAGTGTGAGAGGATCAGGGTGACAGTGATGGAGTGAATGTGAGGGAGTCAGTGCGACGGTGATGGAGTTAGTGTGAGGACGTCAGGGTGAAAGTGATGGAGTGAGTGTGAGTGGATCATTGTGATGGTGATGGAGTGAGTGTGAAGGGTTCTGTGTGACCGTTATGGAGTGAGTGTGAGAGGATCAGTGTGATGTTGATGGAGTGAGTGTGAGTGGGTCAGGGTGACGGTGATGGAATGAGTGTGATAGGACCAGGGTGACGGTGATGGAGTGAGTGTGAGTGGGTCAGAGTGATGGTGATGGAGTTAGTGTGATGGGGCCAGTGTGACGGTGATGGAGTGAGTGTGAGGGGTTCAGTGTGACAGTGATGGAGTGAGTGTGAGAGGGTCAGGTTGACTGTGATGGAGTGAGTGAGAGGATCAATCTGATGGTGATGGAGTGAGTGTGAGTGGGTCTGGGTGACCGTGTTGGAGTAACTGTGAAGGGTTCCGTGTGACGGTGATGGAGTGAGTGCGAGGAGGTCAGGGTGACGTTGATGGGATGAGTGTGAGGGGGTTAGGGTGACAGTGATGGGGTGAGTGTGAGGGGGTCAAGTTGTTGGTGATGGCGTGCAAGTGAGTGGGTCAGGATGACAGTGATGGAGTGAGTGTGAGGGGTTCAGTGTGTCGGAGCTGGAGCGAGTGTGAGAGGGTCAGGGGTAGTGTGATGGAGTGAGTGTGAGGGGGTCAGGATTAGTGTGATGGAGTGAGTGTGAGGGGTTCAGTTTGACAGTGATGGAGTGAGTGTGAAGGGCTCTGTGTGACGTTGATGGAGTGAGTGTGAAGAGTTCTGTGTGAAGGTGATGGATTGATTGTGATAGGAACAGTGCGACAGTGATGGAGTGAGTGTGAGCGGTTCAGTGCAATGGTGATGGAGTGGGTGTGAGGAGGTCAGGGTGACAGTGATGGGGTGAGTGTGAGGGGGTCAAGGTGACGGTGATGGAGTGAGAGTGAGTGGGTAAGGGTGAGGGTGATGGAGTGAATGTGAGGAGTCAGGGTGACTGTGATGGAGTGAATGTGAGAGGGTCAGGGTGAGGGTGATGGAGTGAATGTGAGGGAGTCAGGGTGACTGTGATGGAGTGAATGTGAGAGGGTCAGGGTAACGGTGATGGAGTGAGCTTGACTGAGTCAGGGAGATGGGGAATAAGTGAGTTTGAGAGAGTCAGGGTGACTGTGAGGGTGTGAGTGTGAGGGGTTCAAGGTTACGGTGATGGAGTGGGAGTGAGCGTGAGGGTGACAGTGATGGAGTGAATGTGAGGGAATCAGCGTGATGGTGATGGAGTGAGTGTGAGGGGGTCAGGGTGAGGTTGATGGAGTGAGTGTGAGAATGAGTCAGAGTGACGTTGATGGAGTGACTATGAGGGTGTCAGGTTGACGGTGATGGAGTGAGAGTGGGTGGGTCAGGATGACAGTGATGGAGCGAGTGTGAGGGGAGCAGGCTGACGGTGATGGAGTGAGTGTCAGGGGGTCAGTGTGACTGTGATGGAGTGAGTGTGATGGGGCCAGGGGGAGTGTGATGGAGTGAGTGTAAGAGGATCAGTGTGATGGTGTGGCAGTGAGTGTGAGTGGGTCAGGATGATGGTGATGGAGTGATTGTGAGTGATCAGCGTGACAGTGATGGAATGAGTGTGAGGGGGTCAGGGTAATGGAGATGGAGTTAATGTGAGGGGGTCAGGGTGAAAGTGATGGAGTAAGTGTGAGGGGCTCATGGTGACGGTGATGGAGTGAGTGTGAAGGGTCAGTGTGACTGTGATTGGGTAAATGTGAGGGGGTCAGGGTGACGGTGATGGAGTGAGTGTGAGAGGATCAGGGTGACTGTGATTGGGTAAGTGTGAGGGGGTCAGGGTGACGGTGCTGGAGTGAGTGTGAGGGGTCAGTGTGACTGTGATTGCGTAAGTGTGAGGCGGTCAGGGTGACGGTGATGGAATGAGTGTGAGAGAGTCAGTCTGACTGAGTTGGAGTGAGTGTGAGGTGGTCAGTGTGATGGTGATGGGGTGAGTGTGAAGGGGGCTGGGTGACCGTGATTGAATGAGTGTGATAGGACCAGTGTGACGGTGATGGAGTGAGTGTGAGGGGGTCAGGGTGACGGTGATGGAGTGATTATGTTGGGGTTAGGTTGAGGGTGAAGGAGTGAGTGTGAGGGGGTCAGGGTGATGGTGATGGACTGAGTGTGAGGGGGTCAGTGTGTCGGTGATGGAGTGAGTGTGCGGGGGTCAGGGGGAGTGTGATGGTGTGAGTGTGAGGGGGTCAGGATGACAGTGATGGAGTGAGTGTGAGAGGATCAGGTTGACTGTGATGGAGTGAGTGTGAGAGATCAGTCTGATGGTGATGGAATGAGTGTGAGTGGGTCTGGGTGAAGGTGATGGAGTGAGTGTGAAGGGTTCCGTGTGACAGTGATGGAGTGATTGTGATAGGAACAGTGCGACTGTGATGGAGTGAGTGTGAGCGGTTCAGTGCAATGGTGATGGAGTGAGTGTGAGGAGGTCAGGGTGACGGTGATGGAGTGAGTCTGAAGAGGTCAGGGTGACAGTGATGGAGTGAGTGTGAGGAGGTCAGGGTGAGGGTCATGGAGTGAGTGTGAGGGCGTCAGGGTGTCGGAGATGGAGCGAGTGTGAGAGGGTCAGGGTCAGGGTGATGGAGTGAATGTGGGGGTCAGGGTGATTGTGATGGAGTGAGTGTGAGAGGGTGAGGGTAACAGTGATGGAATGAGCTTGACTGGGTCAGGGAGATGGTGATGGAGTGAGTTTGAGGGGGTCAGGGTGACAGTGATGGAATGAGTGTGAGGGGATCAGTGTGATGGTGATGGAGTGAGTGTGAGTGGGTCAGGGTGACGGTGATGGAGTGAGTGTGATAGAACCAGTTTGACGGTGACGGAGTGAGCGTGAAGGGTTCCGTGTGGCGGTGATGGAGTGATTGTGATTGGTACAGTGTGACGGTGATGCCGTGAGTGTGAGGGGGTCAGGGTGACGGTGATGGAGTGAGTGTGAGGGGGTCAGTGTGTCAGTGATGGAGTGAGTGTGAGGCAGAGAAGATCAGTAAAGTGGCCTTTGTGTGGAGCCACAGAAAATGGGGGAGATATTAAATGAATACTTCGCATCAGTATTTACTGTGGAAAAGGATATGGAAGATATAGACTGTATGGAAATCGACGGTGACATCTTGCAAAATGTCCAGATATACAGAGGAGGAAGTGCTGGATGTCTTGAAACTGGTCAAAGTGGATAAATCCCCAGGACCTGATCAGGTGTTCTTTAGAACTCTGTGGGAAGCGAGAGAAGTGATTGCTGGGCCTTTTGCTGAGATATTTGTATCATCAATAGTCACAAGTGAGGTGCTGGAAGACTGGAGGTTGGCAAACGTGTGCCACTGTTTGAGAAGGGTGGTAATGACAAGCCAGGGAACTATAGATTGGTGAGCCTGACCTCGGAGGTGGGCAAGTTGTTGGAGGGAATCCTGAGGGACAGGACATACGTGTATTTGGAAAGGCAAGGACTGATTCGGGAGAGTCAACATGGCTTTGTGCGTGGGAAATCATGTCTCACCAACTTGTTTGAGTTTTTTTGAAGTAGCAGCAAAGAAGATTGATGAGGTCAGAGCAGTAGATGCGATCCGTATGGACTTCAGTAAGGCGTTTGACAAGGTTCCCCATGGGAGACTGATTGGCAAGGTTAGGTCTCATGGAATCCTAGCCATTTGGATACAGAACTGGCTTAAAGATGGAAGACAGAGGGTCGTGGTGGAGGGTTGTTTTTCAGACTGGGCCCTGTGACCAGTGGAGTGCCACAAGGATCGGTGCTGGGCCCTCTACGTTTTGTAATTTTCAGAAAAGATTTGGATGCGAGCATAAGAGGTACAGTTAGTAAGTTTGCAGATGACACCAACATTACAGGTGTAGTGGACAGCGAAGAGGGTTTCCTCAGATTACAACAGGAACTGGACCAGATGGGCTAATGGGCTGAGAAGTGGCAGATGGAGTTTAATTCAGATAAATGCGAGGTGCCGCATTTTGGGAAAGCAAATCTTAGCAGAACTTCTACACTTAATGTTAAGATCCTCGGGTGTGTTGCTGAACAAAGAGACCGTGGAGTGCAGGTTCGTAGCTCCCTGAAAGTGGAGTCGCAGGTAGATAGGATAGTGACGAAGGCGTTTGGTATGCTTTCCTTTATTGGTCAGAGTATTGAGTACAGGGGTTGGGAGGTCATGTTGCGACTGTACAGGACATTGGTTCGGTCACTCTTGGAATATTGCGTGCAATTCTGGTCTCCTTCCTATCGGAAAGATGTTGTGAAACTTGAAAGAGTTCAGAAAAGATTTACAAGGATGTTGCCAGGATTGGAGGATTTCAGCTCCAAGGAGAGGCTGAACAGGCTGGGACTGTTTTCGCTGGAGTGTCGGAGGCCGAGGGGTGACCTTATGGAGGTTTACAAAATTATGAGGGGCATGGATAGGATAGGATAAATAGACAAAATCTTTTCCCTGGGGTCAGGGAGTGCAGAACTAAGGGCATAGGTTTAGTTTGAGAGGGGAAAGATATGAAAGAGACCTAAGGGGCAACGTTTTCGCGCAGAGGGTGGTACATGAATGGAATGAGCTGTCAGAGGAAGTGGTGGAGTCTGGTACAATTGTACATTTAAGAGGCATTTGGATGGGTATATGAATAGGAAGGGTTGGGAGGGGTATGGGCCGAGTGTTGGCAGGTGGGACGAGATCGGGTTGGGATATCTGGTCGGCATGGACAAGGTTGGACCGAAGGGTCTGTTTCCGTGCTGTACACCTCTATGATTCTATGACTCTATCACTCACCCCGGGCTACCTGTTATTCTGTGTGTAAACCACCCTGAAACCCTCGATTCGATTCCAGTCTGGAACTCACTCCGGGGCATCTGTTATTCTATACATAATCGTGCAGAAACCCCTTGATAAAATTCCAATCTGTAACTTACTTCTATTTTAAAGGGACTCTGTATATTAGCCACCTCAATCCTTTGATTAGATTCCAGTCTGTATCATACTCCTGGGTATCTGTTATTCTCTATGTTAACCATCCAATCCAAACATTGTTAAAGTTGCCTATGGTGTTCAGGGATGTGCATGTGAGGTGTATCAGTCAGGGGTAAATTTGGGGAAATGGGTCTGGATGGGTGATTCTTCTGAGGATCAGTGTGGTCTTGTTGGGCTGAAGGGCTTGTTTCCCCACTGTCGGGATTATATGAATCACCCGGAACCCTCTCAATTAGATTCCGACATGTAACTCACTTCCATTTATGTGTGACTCACATGTTTCAAAAACACCCCAAAACCTTCAATTCTATTCCACTTGATGGAGTTTAATTTAAATAAACACGAGGTGCTGCATTTTGGGAAAGCAAATTTGAGCAGGACTTATACACTTAATGGTGAGGCCCGAGGGAGAGGTGCTGAACAAAGAGACTTTGAAATGCAAGTTCGAAGCTCCGTGAAGGTAGAGTGGTAGGTGGATAAGATAATGAAGGCAGCGTTTGGTATGCTTTCCTTAATTGGTCAGAGTTTTGAGTATAGACATTGAGAGGTCATGCTGCAGATGGACTGGATATTGGTTAGGCCACTGTTGGAATATGACGTGCAATTCTGGTCTCCTTCCTATCGGAAGGATGTTGTGAAACTTGAAAGGGTTCAGAAAATATATACAAAGAGGTTTCCAGGGTTGGAGGATTTGAGCTACAGGGAGGGGCTGAACAGTCTGGGGTTGTTTTCCCTGGAGCATCGAAGGCGGAGGGGTGACCTTATCGAGGTTTATAAAATCATGACGGGCGTGGATAGGATAAATAGGCAAAGTCTTTTCCTTGGGTTGGGGGAGTCCAGAACTAGAGGGCATAGTTTTAGTGTGAGAGGGGAAAGAAATGAAAGAGATCTAAGGGGCAACTTGTTCACTCAGAGGGTGGTACATGAATGGAATGAACTGTCAGAGGAAGTGGTGGAGGCTGGTACAATTGCAACCTTTAAAACGCAGCTCGATGGGTATACGAAAGGGAAGGTTTGGGGGGAGATGGGCAAAGTGCTTGAAAAAGAGACTAGAGTATGTTAGGATATCTGGTCGGCATGGATCGTGTTGGACCAAAGGGTCTGTTTTCATGCTGTACATCTCTATGATTGTATGACTCCGCGATTTTTTCACTCACTCCTTGTTATCTGTTATTCTGTATGTAAACCATCCTCAACCCCTCGATTAGATTCCAGTCTGGAACTCACAGAAAACTGCTGGTTCATTTCTGTCCTGTTACATATCTCCAAGTTTCAGATTGGGGCTGAATTTCTGTCACAATGGGGCAAGTCTCAAAAGCTGTTTCCTGTCCTGCATGAATGCACCACCAAATCATGAATTCCCTTGCAAGATAGGAAATGGAGACAGCTCCTGGATGGTGTCTGTATCTCTGTGTGTGTGATTCTGTGTGTCTGTGTATGTCTGCTTGTGTGTGATTCTGTGTGCATGTTCAATGTTTTATATATTTTCAAACTGTATTGATGTTGCCAGTCTCTCTTGCTTTTCCTTATTTATCGTTTTGCTGATATAAAACGGTGGCTGTGGACAAATCTAAAATGCCTGCCTGACTGATGTGTGTCAGAAATACTTTTAGCAAGGGAGAGGGGTCAATGTGTCAAAAGCCATTTCCATTCACCGATGCTAGCAGAGATAGGAAATGGAGACAGCTCTTTGAAGGTGATTAAAATACAAATCCCAGAATCTGTTTACAGTGAATGCGGAGAGACAATGTGACATTCCAGTAAGGTCTGCCTTACTTTCCAAGCTCCTAATATATGAGAGAAACATAATATACAATACCTGAAAGAGCTCAGCCACTGAAGTGTAGATTTGCAGCGTTGGATCAGAATCCTACCTTGCTAGGCCTCATCCCAAACTGAAGGGTTTCTCAAATCCCACACTGACCTTCTGTGGGTTCACATTGTGTGTTGTCTACAAATGAAAGAAAATAATGCACCTGCAATTGAACCAAGCTCTTTCTGGAACTTTGTGTGTATGTTGGTTTAAGTATCTTTCAACAGGATTGAAGATAAATGAGACAGTGAGAGATAGGCAGCACTGTAACCAGAATGGCAGTGGAGTATAAAAGATATACTAATATCTTCAGTGAAAGGGGTTAACAGAGGAGGATAGTCCTCAAACCAGGACCGTGGGGAGTCAGTAAAGTTGTGTCCCATCTTAACTTTCTGATGTTTATGTGCAAGATCAGCTAAACCCCCTAGACAACAACGTTTCAGAATTTCTCACCATTTTAAACACAAGCATTGTGTTTTTTTCTATTCTTACTACAAATTACCTTCCAGAATATTCTCCTGCACCTGCTAATGTTTTCAATATAAATCACAAAACACTGACAGCAAAGTAGATGACATGATGGAATGTAGCAAACTGTTACACTCAGTACCTTCATGTTGCAATGTAATAATATCCAGTCCGAAACCTGCCCTGCGTCTGGGACAAAACCTCCCTGGGTCTGGAGGTGGGGACTGGGCAGAGAACGGGGATTTTCGTCTGTCACTGAGTTAGTTTGGAGATCTGTGCTGCACATGCATATTTCTCCATATTATATTCAGTTTCTATGTGTGGGTGTGTGTGATGGAGAGTGTTTAAACTGAGTTTAACTCTGCGTCTCTGCTTAGGGATTCCCTGTCTTTCAGATATTTGACAGCACAGAGAGAGAGAGAGGGACAGAGAGACAGAGGGACAGAGAGAGAGAGAGGGAGAGAGAGAGAGAGAGAGAGAGGGAGAGAGCGTGGGACAGAGATAAAGAGCGAGAGAGAGGGGGACGGAGAGGCAGAGAGAGAGAGGGACAGAGACAGAGAGAGACGGAGAAAGAGTGACAGAGAGAGGGACACAGTGAGTGAGAGAGGGACAGAGAGTGAGAGGGACAAGAGAGAGGGACAGAGAGACAGAGCAAGAGAGAAGGGGACAGAGAGGGAGAGAGAGAGGGACAGAGACAGAGAGGGACAGAGAGAGAGAGGAACAGAGAGAGGGACACATTGAGTGAGAGAGAGAGAGACAGAGAGTGAGAGGGACAAGAGAGAGGGACAGAGAGAGAGAGCGAGAGAGAGGGGACAGAGAGGGAGAGAGGCAGAGAGGGACAGAGAGACAGAGTGTGAGGGACAGAGACAGAGAGAGGGACAGAGACAGAGAGAGGGACAGAGACAGATCGAGAGAGGGACAGAGACAGAGAGAGGGACAGAGACGTATCGAGAGAGGGACAGAGAGAGAGAGAGAGAGAGAGGGACAGATAGAGAGGGACTCAGAGAGAGAGAGGGGGACAGAGCGACAAAGAGGGACAGAGAGATAGAGAGAGACAGAGACAAAGTGGGATAGAGAGAGAGGGAGGAAGACAGAGAGAGAGAGAGAGAGAGTGACACAGAGAGGGAGAAAGGGACAGAGAGTGAGAGGGACACAGAGAGAGAGGGACAGAGGGCCACAGAAAGAGAGAACGAGAGCGACAGAGAGAGACGGTCAGAGATAGAGAGAGGCACACAGAGAGAGAGAGCGAGAGGGACAGAGAGAGAGAGGGACAGAGAGACAGAGGGACAGAGAGGGAGAGGGAGGGACAGAGAGAGAGGGGACACAGAGAGAGAGAGGGAGAGAGAGAGAGAGGGACAGAGAGAGAGAGGGGAAGAGAGAGGCAGAGAGAGGGACAGAGAGAGAGAAGGACACAGAGAGAGAGGGGGACAAAGAGACTGAGGGACAGAGAGAGGGACAGATAGAGAGAGAGCGAGGGAGGGACAGAGAGAGAGAGACAGAGGGACAGAGAGAGAGGGAAAGCGACAGAGAAAGGGACACAGAGAGAGAGAGAAGGACAGAGAGAGAGACGGTCATAGAAAGAGAGGGACATAGAGAGAGGGTCACCGAGAGAGAGAGGGACAGAGAGAGAGAGGGGCAGAGAGAGAGGAACAAATAGAGAGAGGGGGAAACAAAGAGGGCACTGTGTGTGTGTGTGTGTCATGAAGCTTACCTACAGTCAGGCTCTGAGACGCTAGTGTGGGAGTAATCTTTAACATTTTCAAACTGCACTGACACAATTAATAAGGCTTCAATGAAAAGGAGTTGCAGCAATTGGGAAAGATGACAATTTTTTGCCCCAGAATTAACATCTCAGTGGGCAGCAAGATCCCACAAGGCTCCTGTCCTGGGAATTAACATGTCAATCACACAGAGCCCTCCATCCCCAGGGAACAGACTGACAGACGATGTAACGTGTGTGTGTGTGTGTGTGTGTGAGTGTGTGTGTCTGTGTGTGTGTGAGAGAGAGACTGTGTGAGTGTGTGTGTGTGTGTGAGTGTGTGTGTGTGAGTGTGTGTGTGAGTGTGTGTGTCTGTGTGTGCACGTGTGTGTGAGTGTGTGTGTGAGTGTGTGTGTGTTTGTGTGATTGTGTGTGTGAGAGTGTGTGTCTGTGTGCGAGAGTGTGTGTGTGAGTGTGTGTTTGTGTGAGTGTGTCTGTGTGTGAGTGTGTGTGTGTGTGTGTGTGTGAGTTTGTGTGTGTGTGTGTAGTGTGAGTGTGTGCGTGTGTCTGTGTGAGAGTGTGTGTGTGAGTGTGTGTATGTGTGTGTGTATGTGTGAGAGTATGTATGTGTGTGTCTGTGTGAGAGTGTGTGTCTGTGTGTGAGTGTGTG
Source organism: Hemiscyllium ocellatum (assembly GCF_020745735.1). Lineage (NCBI taxonomy): Eukaryota > Metazoa > Chordata > Chondrichthyes > Orectolobiformes > Hemiscylliidae > Hemiscyllium > Hemiscyllium ocellatum. The sequence goes on from NC_083412.1 coordinate 3,499,458, forward strand.
TATGTGTGTGTGAGTGTGTGTGTGAGAGTATGTATGTGTGTGAGTGTGAGTGTGTGTGTGAGTGTGTGTGTGTGAGTGTGTGTGTGTGAGTGTTTGTGTGTGTCTGTGTGGGAGTGTGTGTCTGTGTGTGTGTGTGTGTATTTTGATGTTGCTGTGAGGTTATGAAATACATTGGGGATGGGTGAAGGGAGTGTTGGGATTGTGTTTAAACTGGGATCCTGCAGTGTAATTTTGCATCACACTGCTCTCGCTTCCCCGCACCCACCACCACCAACCCATCTCTTCTTTCTTTTATCCCGAGGATCTTTTGTTGGGAAAGCAGGAAAGTGAAGATCCAAAATGCCTGGGGCCAGGAAAGCCTTGGACAAGAACAACCTCCAGAGGGGGGGAGGGGGACCGCAGGCCTGAGGCCTGTTGGCCAGGCTGCAGCCCGTGGGGCCCAGGGGAGTGGGTGGGGGTCTGTTTCTTCCCCTGAGGTTTCATCTCCTCTGGGGGTGGGGTGGGGTGGGGGTGGGAGCCTGGTTTGTCGGGGCCTCTGGTTAGATGGACCCTGTCAGATCACGGGTTTGAAGCCTGGGGTTAAAGTAAGCGGGGAATTGGTGACACCAACAGGTGAAACCTCCAGGATCTGGGAGACGGGACTCCCTCAGGAGGGAACTGTAACCCAAAATTCTTGACCCTCTGGAAAGTGGGTCATAGAGAGGGCAGGATGATCGCATTGGACATGGAGAGAAAGAGAGTGAGAGAAAGAAATGGAAAATGGTGAGAGCAAGAAAAACAGGAGGGAGAGAGGGGGCAGTGTGAGATTGTGAAACAGCTGCAATATTTGATTCTGGGGTGACAGGAAATAATTAAACTGGAAATAAAAACGATCAGATTATCGAGCTTCTGCAGCACTGTCATTGTGGGATCTTGCTGTGTCTTCAATTGCCCTAATGCCATCTTTGCAGGCAGTGAGTGGTTTAATCAGCTAACCCATCATTTCAAAAACTTTTCAGCATGAAAACCCAACTCACCACCCGACGTGTTTGTGTTTGTATGTTGCTGAGAAATTGTCTGTCTCACTGAGAGGGGAAAAGCTGGGATCTTGCTGTGCTTTCTCCCTGTGAAAGATTTTCCTGCTCAGCCTTCCCACTAACGCTGCCTCTTTCCTCCCAAAGGGATCTTCCTGGCCACTTGAGGATGTGAAACGTGTGTGTTTGGGAGCAGGAAACGTCCAAACAAGAGCTTTCTCCGGGGTGGCGGAGGGGGGGCGAGGAACACAGTCCTGAGGCCTTTTTGACAGGCTGCAGCCTGTTGGGCTCAGGTGAGTTTTGCCTGTGTATTACCCCGAGCTTTAATCTCCTCTCTCTGGGGAGGGGGCCTGGCTTTTACCGGGACCTCTGGTTAACCGGGTCCTGTCGCATTGTGGCCTTGCCATTTTTGAACCGGTTTGAAGCATGGGGCTAAGGTAACTGGGGCCTTGGGATTTGACAAAAATACGTCAACCCTTAACCAGCATCGCCCCAGATGTGTGTGGGGTTAGATTGCTGCTTGTGGGATCTGACTGGGCGTACGTGTTTATTAATGTTTCTAGCCTCTGGTCAACTGCTCTCCGGTGATGGTGGTGTATTTCAATGTCATTGTGATGGTCAGCAATTCATTCATTCTGCAAGAATTAAACTGAACCAGGGTCACGTGGGAGATTGGGGAAGGCAGAGAGTTGTGGAATCTTGCTGTGCTTTTGGTGCCACTGTTGTATTTTATTTCAAATTGATTTGTTTTTATTTCTCAGTGTGTTTCCCCACCGCACCCCCAATCCCTCTAACCCTGGGGGTGAGGAGAAGATTGGATCCAGGAGCTGAAGCTCAGGACCATGCAGTCCTCCCCTCTCTTGTCCTCTCCCTCACTCTCGCCCTCCTCTCTCTCACTCCCGTCTCTAGCCCTCCACTTCCTCCCTCCCCTCTCTGGGCCTCTCCCTCCCTCTTGCTCTCCCCTCCTTCCTTCCTCTCTCTCTCCCTCCCCTCACTCGCCCTCTCCCTTCCTCTCCCCCTCCCCTTCCTCCCTCCACTCTCTCTCCCTTCCTTCACTCTCTGGGCCGCTCCCTCCCTCTCGCTCTCCCCTCCTTCCCTCCACTCTGTCGTCCTCCCCTCACTCCCTCCCCTCTCTCACCCTCTACATCCCTGTCTCCCTCGCCTCCCTCTCTCCCCTATGTCAGCCTCACCTCTCTCTCGCCCTCCCTTTCCACCCTCCCCTCTTTCACCCTCCTCTCTTGCCTTCCCATCCCTCCCCTCTCACACCCTCGCCACTCTCTCACCTTCCCGTCTCTCACCCTCACCCTTCTCTCCCCCTCCTTTGCCTCCATTCCCTCTCTCGTCCACTCCCTCCCTCATGCACTCCCACCCCACCTACCCATCTCTCACCCTCCCCTCTCTCGCCCTCTTCATTCCTCTTGCCCTCCCCTCCCTCCTCTCTATAGCCCTTTCCTCCCTCCCTCCTATCACTCGGTTCCCTCTCTCCCTCCCCTCTCACCCTCTCCCTTCCTCTAATCCTCCCCTCGCTCGGCCACTCCCCTCTCTCGCCCTGCCCTCACTCCACCCCCCTCTTTCGCCCTCTCCCTTTCTCGCCCTCTCCCTCTCACGCCCACCCATCCCTACCGCCCCTCTCTCGCCCACCCCTCCCTCCCCTCTCTCGGTCTCGCCTCTCTCGCACTACCCTCTCTCCCCTCCCCTCTCTCGCCCTCTCTCTCACCTTCCCCTCTCTCGCGCTCTTTCTCCCCTCCCCTCACTCGCCCATCCCTCACTCCCTCCCCACTGTCCCCCACTTCCTCCTCTCACCGTCTCCCACCCTCTCGCTCTCTGCCTCCCCCTCGCCCACTCCTGGCTCCCTCTCCTCTCTCACCCTCGCCTCTCTCGCGCTCAACTCTCGCCCTACCGTCTCTCACCCTCCACTCTCGCGCCCTGCCCTCCCCTGCCCTCCCCCCTCTCGCCCGCCCCTCCTCTTGCCCTCCCCTCACCTCACCCTCCCCTCCCCTCTCTCGCCCTCCCCTCCCTCTCTCACCCTCCCCTCCCCTCTCTTGCACTCCACTCCCCTCGCTCGCCCTCCCCTCCTCTTCTCCCCCTTCCCTCCCTCCGCTCCCTCTCACACCATCCCCTCCCCTCTGTCGCCCTCTCTCTCCTCTCTCTCGCCCTCGGCCCTCCACTCCCCTCTCTCGCCCTCCACTCCCTCTCTCGCCATTCCCCCCTCCCCTCCCTTTCTCACCCTCCCCTCCCTCTCTCGCCCTCCACTCCCTCCCCTCCCTCTCTCGCCCTCCCCTCCCCTCCCCTCTCTCGCTCTCGGCCCTCCCCTCCCTCTCTCACCCTTCCCTCCCTCCACTCCCCTTTCTCGCCCTTCCTTTCTTCCCCTCCCCTCTCTTGCCCTCTCCTCTCTCGTCCTTCCCTCCCTCCCCTCGCCCTCTATCGCCCTCACCCCTCCTCTCCCCTCTCTCGCCCTCCTCTCCCTCTCTCGCCCTACCTTCCCTCTCTCGCCCTCCCCTCTCCTCTCTCGCCCTCCCCTCCCCTCCCTGTCTCCCCTCCCCTCCCTCCCCTCGCCTCTCTCGCCCTTCCCACTCCTCCCCTCCCCTTTCTCGTACTCTTTCGCCCTCCCCCTCCCTCCTCTCCCCTCTCTCGCCCTCCAGCTTACTCTCTCGACCTCCCCTCCCTCTCTCACCATCCCCTCCCCCTCTCGCCCTCCCCTCCCCTCCCCTCTCTCACTCTCGGCCCTCCCCTCCCTCTCTCGCCCTCCCTTCCCTCCACTTCCCTCTCTCGCCCTCCCCTCCCTCCCTTCCCTCTCTCGCCCTCGGCCCTCCCCTCCCCTCTCTCACACTTGGCCCTCCACATCCCTGCCTTCTCTAACCCTCGGCCCTATCCTCCCACTCTCGCACTTCCCTCCCTCCCCTCCCTCTCTCACCGTTCCATCTCTCGCCCACCCCTCCCACACTCGCCCTCCCATCCCCTCCCTTGCCATCCCCTCCGCCCTCTCGCCCTCCCCACCCTCTCTCCCCCTTGGCCCTCCCCTCCCCTCTCTCGCCCTCGGCCATTTACCCCCGTTCTCGCCCTTCCCTCCCTCCTCTCTCTCATTCGCCCTCGCCACTCTCTCTCTCGCCCTTTCCTCCCTCCCCTCCCTCTCTCACCTTTCCCTCCCTCTCTCGCCCTTCCCTCCCTCCCCTCCCTCTCTCGCCCTTCCCTCCCTCACCTCCCTCTCTCACCCTCCACTCCCCTCTCTCGCCCTCCCCTCCCTCTCTCAACCTCTCCTTCCATCTCTTGCACTCCTCTCCCCTCGCTCGCCCTCCCCTCCCTCTCTCCCCTTCCATCGCTCCGCTCCCTCTATCACCATCCCCTCCCCTCTGTTGCCCTCTCTCTCCTCTCTCTCGCCCTCGGCCCTCCACTCCCCTCTCTCGCCCTTCACTCCCTCTCTCGCCATTCCCTCCCTCCTCTCCCTTTCTCGCCCTCCCCTCCCTCTCTCACCCACCACTCCCTCCCCTCCCTCTCTCGCCCTCCCCTCCCCTCTCTCGCTAACGGCCCTCCCCTCACTCTCTCGCCCCTTACTCCCTCCCCTCCCATTTCTCGCCCTTCCTTTCCTCCCCCCTCTTGCCCTCTGCTCTCTCGTCCTTCCCTCCCTCCCCCCCTCGCCCTCTATCGCCCTCCCCTCCTCTCCCCTCTCTCGACCTCCTCTCCCTCTCTCGCCCTACCTTCCCTCTCTCGCCCTCCCCGCTCCTCTCTCACCCTCCACTCCCCTCCCTGTCTCCCCTCCCCTCCCTCCCCTCGCCTCTCTCGCCCTTCCCTCTCCTCCCCTCCCCTATCTCGCCCTCTCTCGCCCTCCCCCTCCTTCCTCTCACCTCTCTCGCCCTCCCGCTCCCTGTCTCGCCCTCCCCTCTCTCTCACCCTCCCCTCCCCTCCCCTCCCCTCTCTCACTCTCGGCCCTCCCCTCCCTCTCTCGCCCTCCCTTCCCTCCACTTCCCTCTCTCGCACTCCCCTCCCTCCCCTTCCTCTCTCACCCTCGGCCCTCCCCTCCCCTCTCTCACACTTGTCCCTCCACACCCCTGCCTTCTCTCACCCTCGGCCCTATCCTCCCTCTCTTGCACTTCCCTCCCACCCCTCTCTCTCTCACCATTCCATCTTTCGTCCACCCCTCCCTCTCTCGCACTCCCATCCCCTCCCTTGCCCTCCCCTCCCCTCTCTCGCCCACTCCACCCTCTCTCGCCCTTGGCCCTCCCCTCCCCTCTCTCACCCTCGGCCCTCCCCTCACTCTCTCCCCTCCCATCCCCTCCCTCGCCCTTCCCTCCCTCCCCTTTCCCGCCCTCCCCTCGCCTCTCTCGTCCTCGGACCTCGCCTCCCTCTCTCGCCCTTCCCTCCCTCCCCTACCTCTCTCGCTCTTAGCTCCCTCCCCTCCCTCATCGCCCTCCCCACCCCTCTCTCGCCCTCACCTCCCCTCTCTCGCCCTCATCACCCTCTCTCGCACTCGACCCTACCCTCCCCTCCCACTCTCGCCCTCCCCTCCCTCTCTCGCCCTCCCCTCCCCTCTCCCGCCCTCCCCCTCTCTCGCCCTTCCCTCTCTCCTCTCCCTCTCTAGCTCTCCCATCCCCTCCCTCGCCCTCCCCTCCCCTCTCTCGCCCTCATCTCCCTCCCCTCTACTCTCTCGCCCTTCCCTGCCTCCACGCCCCTTTCTTGCCCATGCCTCGCTCCCCTCTCCTCTCTCGCCCTCCCCTCTCTCGCCTCCCCTCCCCACTCTTGCCCTCCCCACCCTCTCTCGCCCTCGGCCCTACCCTCCCCTCCGTCTCTCGCCATCGGCCCTACCCTCCCTCTCTCGCCCTTCCCTCCCTCCCCTAACTCTCTTGCTGTTTCGTCCCTACCCTCACTCTCTCGGCCTCCCCTCCCCTCTCTCGCCCTTCCTCTCTCCCCCTCCCTCTCTAGCCCTCCCCTCCCCTCTCTCGCCCTTCCCTCTCTCCCCTCCCTCTCTAGCCCTCCCTTCCCCTCTCTCGCCCCTTCCCTCTCTCCCCTCCATCTCTAGCCCTCCCCTCCCCTCTCTCGCCCTTCCCTCTCTCCCCTCCCTCTCTAGCCCTCCCCTCCCCTCTCTCGCCCTTCCCTCTCTCCCCTCCCTCTCTAGCCCTCCCCTCCCCTCTCTAGCCCACCCCTCCCCTCTCTCGCCCGCCCCTCCCCTCTCTCGCGCCCCTCTCTCGCCCTTCCCCTACTTCCCCTCCCCACTCTCGCCCTCCCTCTCCCTCCCCTCTCTCGCCCTCCCGCTCCCTCTCTCGCCCTCCCCCCCCTCTCTCGCCCTCCCTCTCTCGCCCCACTTTCACCCCTCTCGCCCTCCCCTCTATCGCCCTCCCCTCCCCTCCCTCGCCACCCCACCGTCTCTCACCCTCTGCTCTCCACTCCCTTCCCTCGCCCTAGGTCCTCCCCTCCCCTCTCTCGCCCTTCCCTCCCTCCCCTACCTCGCTCGCTCTTTCTTCCCTCCCCTCCCTCATCACCCTCCCTTCCCTCTCTCACCCTCTGCTCCCTCTCTCGCCCTTGGTCCTCCCGCTCCCTCTCTAGTCCTCCCCTCCCTCTCTCGCCATCCCGCTCCCTCTCTCGCCCTCCCCTCCCTCTCTCGCCCTCCTCTCTACTCTCTCGCACCCCCTTCACCACTCTCGCCCTCCCCACTATCGCCCTACCCTCCCTCCCTCGCCCACCCCCACTGTCTCTCACCCTCTGATCTCCACTCCCTTCTCTCGCCCTCGGACCTCCCCTCCCCTCTCTCGCCCTTCCCTCCCACCCCTACCTCGCTCGCACTTTCCTCCCTCCCCTCCCTCATCACCCTCCCCTTCCCTCTGTCGCCCTCCCCTCCGTGTCTCGCCCTCGGTCCTCCCCTCACTCTCTCACCCTCGGCCCTCCCCTCCATCTCTCGCCCTTCCGTCCCTCTGCTCCCTCCCTCCCTCTCTCGTCCTCGAACCTACCCTCCCTCTCTCTCGCTTCCCTCCCTCCCCTCCATCTCTCACCTTTCCCTCCCTCTCTCACCCTCCACCCCTCTCTCACCCCCCTCCATCTCTAGCCCTTCCCTCCCGCCCCTCCTCTCCCTCTCTTGCCCTCCCCTCCGCTCTCTCGCCCTCAGCCCACCCCTCCCTCTCTCCCCTCCCCGCTCTCCTCTCCCCTCTCTCGCCCTTCCCTCCCTCCCCTCCCCTTTCTGGCCCTTCCTTTCATCCCCACCCCTCTCTCGCTCTCTACTCTCTCATCCTTCCCTTCCTCCCCTCCCCTCTCTCTCCGTTTCTTGCCCTCCCGCTCCCTCCTCGCCACTCTCTCGCACTCCCGCTCCCTCTCTCGCCCTCCCCTCCACTCGCTCGCCTCCCCTCCCCTCCATCGCCCACCACTCCCCTCTCTCGCCCTCTCTCGCCTTTCCCTCCCTCCCCTCCCCTCTCTCTCCCTCTCTCGCTCTCCCCCTCCCTCTCTTGCCCTCCCCTCTCTTGCCCACCCCTCTCTCTTCATCTCCTCCCTTTTTCGCCCACGGCACTCCCCTCCCCTCTTGCGGCCTCGGCCCTCACCTCCCCTGTCCTCTCTCACCCTCGCCCTCCCCACCCCTCTCTCGCCCTACCGTCCCTCTCTCGCCCTCAGCACTCCCCTCCCCTCACTTGCCCTCGGCCCTCCCCTCATTCTCTCCACTCCCCTCCCTCCTCTCC
>NC_083412.1:3507626-3540284 GCF_020745735.1 Hemiscyllium ocellatum
TCGGTGTGCTGCAGTCTGATATCGATCAGATGATAAACTGAGCAGAGTAATGGCAGATGTAGTTTACTTCTGATCACAGTGGAGTAATGCACTGTGGGAAGTCTCATAAGTGAAGGATATACATCAAGAATGGTAGGTCCACCTGGAGTACTGAGGAACAAGGGACCTTGGTGGACAAGTCTCTGAATGTGTGAAGTTGTCAGCACATGTTGACAGGTGTGGGGAAGACATCTGAACTGGGAGCAGGAGGGGGACCACATCCTGGTGGGGCGAATTGTAGGAGCTGCTTGAGAGGATATAAACCAGTCTGGAGGGTGTTGCATCTTAAACAGTCCTAAGGCCAGAAAGAAGATTGAGGCTGATGCACAAGTTAATGAGAACAATTTCAGCAGACAAGGCAGCAAGAATATAGCAGGAAATGGGAGAGAACTGATGATTAACCTGCATTTATTTCAATACAACGGGCCTGACAGCTACGGAAGATAAACTCACATCAGGGCATGGATTGGAACATGGGACTGGACATTACAGTTATTACAGAAACAAAGCCGAGGAGGGGCAGGCTGTCAGCACATTGGTTCAAGGTGGAGATGCTACAGAAGCATCAAAGGGGTAGGCCAAAGAGAGGATTGTGGTGGTGGGTTTTGATTGCATAAATCATCACAGCAAGATTTAGAGAGGATATTCCTGTGGGATTGCCCACTGAAGTTATGTTAGTGCAACTGAGAAATAAGAATGGGTCATCACTTTGATACGATTGTCCTACTGACCCCGAATAGTCTGTGGCAGACTGAGGAACAAATATATCAGGAGATCTCAAATATCAATCAGAATAATAGGGCTGTTATGTTGGGGTTTTTCAACTTTCCAAACCTAGACTGGGACTGCCAGTGTTCAGCATTTGCAAGGAGCAATTTGGTAATTATGTTCAAGAAATTCCCAAACAATATGTAAATGGTCTGAAAAGAGAAAGGGGCAAAGCGGACCTTGCCCTCCTTGGGAAACAAGGTCGGGAAAGGGACTGATGTGTGAGTGGGAATGCATTTTGCCAAAATGACCACAATTCTCTTAGCTTAAGAATAAAGATTGAAAAAACAGGTCTGGTCCACAAGTTCAAGGTATGAAATGGGACCAGACCAATCTTGACAGTATTAGACAGGAACTTTCAAAAGGTGATCAGGGAGTCTATTTGCAGGGAAAGGGAAGTCTGGCAACTGAGAATATTTTAAAAGTGAGATAAATTGAGCGATTAGCACCAGCATGTTCCTGTTTGTGTGCAGCTCAATGCTGACAGCCCTCGAAACACTGGCTGTCTATTGGACAAGGAAAAAGGGCATATTTCAGGTATCGCCAGCTGGATCAAGGAATGCATGAGGATCAAGGGGCTGTAGGGATAAACTTTGGGTGGAAATCAGGAATGCAGAAAGGGTACATGAAATAGCCTCGGCAGGAAGGATAGGGAGAATGCAAAAGTGATTGTATAACTATATTGAGTAAAAGTGTAACTCGAAACAAAATAGTGTTCCTTAAGGATCAATGAGATCATTGATGTGTGGAACCGCAGGATATGGCTAGACTTTAAACACATTTTGGACTCCAGAACTTACTGTTGACAAAGACTGGGGAACTCAGGGAACAAGAGTAATACGTTAGACCATATTTGGAGTTTGCTGCAATTCCAGTATCCCCGCTATAGGAAGGAGGTTGGAAGCTTGAAAGTGTTCAGAAAAGATTGACAAGAAGTTGCCGGGGTTGTTGCTGAATAAGCTCGGGCTATTTTCACTGGAGCATCAGAGACTGAGGGGTGATCTGACAGAGAATTATCCATGAGGGATATGGATTGGGTAAGCATTCAAGGTCTTTTACCAGGGGTTGGGGAGTCCAAAACTAAAGGGCATATGTTTAAGTTAAAGGGGGAAAGGTTAAAAGGGACTGAAGGGTCAGCTTTTTTTATGCACACGTGATGTGTGTATGAATGAGCTGAGGGAGAAGGTAACACATACTGAAACTATGACAACATTTAAGGGATGGATGGGTATGTGAATAATAAGGGTGTTAGATGTACATAGGCTAAATGCTGATAAATGGGATGGACTTATTTAGATTCTTCTGGTCAGCATGGATGAGTGGATCGAAGGGTCTGTTTCCCTTGTACATCTCTATGGCTTGAAAAGAGGGCATGTTATAGAAGAGGTGGTGCTGGTCGTTTTAAAACACAAAGGTATGGAAAGCCCCAGGACCTGATTACATGTATCACAGGGCATTATGGGATGTTAGGGAAGGAACTGTGGAGCCGCTAACAAAGGTATTTGTACCAATGACAGCCATGTGTGATGGGCTGGAAGGCTGGAGGGTGACATAGTGGACAGTGAAGGAGGTTTGCTAAGATTACAAAGGGATCTTGATGATATGGGTGAATGAGCTGAAAAATTGCAGATGGACTTCAATCTGAATAAATGCAAGATAATGCACTTGGTAAAACAAACAAAGGTAGAGCCGATACAATTACTGTTCGGACCTCAGTTAGTGTTTTAGAGCAGAGGGACCTCCGGGTTCAGGTACATAATTCTTGAAGTTTGCATCACAGGATGGATAAGACAGTGCTTGGCATGCCTGACTATTGCTCAGTCCATTGAATGGAGAATTTGGGACGTCATGTTGAGATTGCACAGACATTGGTGAGGCCTGTTCTGCAATACTCTGTCCAGTTCTGGTCGCCCAGTATAGGGAGGATATTATTAAGCTGCAGGGATTCAGAAGAGATTTACCAGGACGTTGCTGGGTATGGAAGGCTTGAGTTCTGCAAAATGGCTGGACAGGCTGAGTCTTTTTTCACTCGAGCCTGGAAGTTGAGACGTGATGTTATAAAAGTAAATTTTAAAAAATAAGGTATATAGATCGATTTAATGTAATTGTCTTTAACACAGGATGGGGGACTCCCAAGAGGAGGGACCACGTCTTAAAGTTTAGAAGAGAGCAATGTTCAAAAAAAGACATGGGGGCAAATTGTTCCACAGACGGTGTTTTGATTGTGGAATGAACTTGCTGAAGAAGGGTGGATGTGGGTACAATGACAACGTTTAAAAGACAGAGATACTAAACAAGTATTTAGCATCAGCTTTTACTGTGGAAAAGGATATGGAAGATATAGAATGTCGGGAAATAGATAGTGACACCTTGCAAAATATCCATATTACAGACGAGCAAGTGTTGATGGCTTGAAATGCATAAAGGTGGGTAAATTCCCAAGACCTGATCAGGTGTACCCTCGAACTCTGTGGGAAGCGAGAGAAGTGATTACTGAGCCTCTTGCTGAGATATTTGTATAATCAATAGTCACAGGTGAGGTGCCGGAAGACTGGAGGTTGGTTAATGCGGTGCCATTGTTTAAGAAGAGTGGTAAGGACAAGCCGGAATTATAGACCAGTGAGCCTGACCTCGGTGGTGGGCAAGTTGCTGGAGGGAATCCTGAGGACAGGATGTACATGTAGTTGGAAAGGCAAGACTGAATCGGGATAGTCAACATGGCTTTGTGCGTGGGAGATCATGCCTTAACAAACTTGACTGAGGTTTTTGAATAAATAACAATAAGGATTGATGAGGGCTGAGCGGTAGATGTGATCTATATGGACTTCAGTAAGGCGTTCGACAAGGTTCCCTATGGGAGACTGGTTAGCAAGGTTAGATCTCATGGAATACAGGGAGAAGTAGCTATTTAGATACAGAACTGGCTCAAAGGTAGAAGACAGAGGGTAGTGGTGAGGGTTGCTTATCAGACTGGAGGACAGTGACCAGTGGAGTGTCACAAGGATTGGGCCTAAGAAATGGTGAATAGCCAAGGGTAAGGGAGTCCAAAACTTGAGGGTACAAACTGAGGTGAGAGAGCAAAGATTTAAAGAGGGAGCTGAGGGGCAACATTATCCACAGAGGATGGTGCACAGACAGAACCTTGTGCCAGGGGGCACATGGGAGAAACAAGAACAATGACAACATGGAAAAGACCTTTGGGCAGGAACATGGAGAGGGGAAGGTTTGAAGAGCTAAGGGCCAAACGCAGGCAAATGAGACTCATTCAGTATAGGAAACATGGGCAGCATTGACGAGTTGGACCTCAGGTTCTGTTTCCGTGCTGTATCACTCTGTATCCAGGTAAAGAGGATTATAGTACGGAAGTAAAGCATGTTGTGGACACTGAAACAAGTTATAGTGAAAGGGATGGTAGTCTAAAATGCAGTACGTTTCAAATATGTGGAGGGTCTATCAGGAAGGGAGGAGGTTACAGGGACAGGAACTGTTATAGGAGTTAAAAATGACTGAAGACACCGGTGCACAAGCCATGCCACACATAGAGTGTTGCAGAGTAGTGAGTCTTAGTACAGTTTTGGAGGGAGAACACAGAACAGAAAGATCCCAGGCAGCATTCACAACATCTCGTCGGAGGCCTGTTTTCCCCTCTGTTGCCCTGATGCTCACTAAGACAGCACCGGCCTGGATTGATAACTATGAACTCCCCATGCTGTCTCAGTGCAACGTAAGTTAATGTAGACGTGGTGATTCAGCCAGGGGTGTTTCTGTACTGTACTGTACTTACCCTCCAGCACTGTATCTATGTCATGTCATGTTAGATGATGTTTGGAGCCCTCCCATTGCTCCCTGTTGTGTACACTGTGAGTGAACTTACCTCACTGCAGGATTTATTGAAGGCTCCAGATCTCTCTGCCCTTTGTCTCTCTGGCTGACCAATCAACTTCAATGAGGTGTTGGACGAGACACCCAGCAATTGGGAAGTCTATGGAGTCAGCACTTTCCTGAGGACCTACAGGAGACAGAAAAATAGACAGAATGGGGAATTAGACTGATGCAGTGAGGTTTACACATGGAGAATGGAAATGAACCCCACAGAGATCTGGAAAATCCCACTCCATCCCTGGTCTGCGCTGTTGCATCTCTCTGGAGTGGAGAATTCTGTTCGCTCAGGATCTGGAGTAACTGCAAGAGCGGGAGGCTCTGACAGAGGCTGCAATTAGACCCACACAGTGAGGATACCAAAGGGAGAGAGACTGAATGATATCACCAGAGTGCTGGAAGACCTCAGGATCACACAGTCATGTTGGAAGAATGGGTTTAGCTTCATGATGCCCTGGTATCAGTGCTCAGGGATGAGCAACCACTGAGCAGGCGAATTGATGACCGAGTGGTATTACTGCGAGAGAATTTATCCAAAACTTCAGCTAATGTTCAGGGAAGTGGGTTTTAATCTCACCATCAATAATTTTAAAAATAGTAATTAACAATCCATAAATAAATATGAAACCATTGCAGATGTTCAAAAAACCCAAACACTTGTCCTTTAGATGAGGACATCTGCCCATCCTCACGTGGTCTGCACGACATCCCCACAGCAAAGTGTTTGCCTCTCAATGACACTCTGAAATGGCCGAGCAAGTTACTCAGCTCAAGGGCAGCTCGGGCTGGGCAAGAAAGGCTGGTCAGCCAGAGATACCCACATCCCATACCTGATTTAATAAATAATCCATGAGGATGGTCCCCCTGGAACTGCGCTGGGGCCAGGGCCCGGGCCAATCATATCGGTAAGTTTATGGATGGGGCTTTCAACTGACAGAGAGGATGCCAGTGAAAGGAGCTTTCCAAATCCAAAGGGAAAAGGTGAAGAATGGGAGCAGTATGGGAATGTGTCAGAAGACAAGCAGAAAGGAACAGGATGGGACAGAGCTTAACTAAAACTGTACATCAGGGAATCGGTTTGTGACAGGAAATTATGGAAAGAGCAAATTATGTTTTTTGAATGTCTCTTCAATAAGGTAGATTGATTTGTGACACCGAGATAAAAGAGGTTTAGACACCAGAGAGATGTGGTTACAGGGTGAACAAAAGGTGGACAGAAATAGTCAATGGATCACAACCTTGCGGAAATTCAGGCAAAATGGGTAACGCAAACAATAATGGGTAAGAAAGGCATTACAGAGAAAGCATTTGGTCTCAGATCATGAAGTGGAGTCAGTCTGAATGTAAATTCTGGCTACTACTTGCCAAGGACACAAGCAGAAGAACAGTTTTAGCTACCGAACAGCATTCCATTGCTCATCACTGCGTTACACAGGAACTCACTGGAATTTTTTTAAGAAACACATTGTGATAATTTTGGGAAACTTCAATATTCACATAATCTGGGACACTCACACTGACAACAGTGATATTGGAAGAGGAGTTCAGAGAATTTGTTTTCAGTGTTTTTTTTTAATAACAAATTGTGCAATTGGTTAGGGATGTAACTGTCTCAGAGCGACCGTTGTGTGATCAAACTTAGTGGATGAGTAATGTCACCTGCAGAGATCCTCAGGGAAATTGTGATAAAATACAGTTTAAATAAATATAAAGTTTTAAAGTGAATCACAGAAAGGAAAAGCTACAACTAGAAACAAAAACAGCCAATTACTTGGGTTTGAGAGGAGAACTGACCAAGGTAAAGAGGCGAAACAGACTGAAATATGGGTCTGTAAATGAACAGTGGAAAATATTTGAAGGAACAGTGTAAATCACTCAACAAAATAAGATTCCATTGAAACAGACAAAACCTCAGCAAGAAATCCCCACCGGCCCCTCACTCAGGACAAAATGTATCATATTAGATTATGAGGTTTAGAAGATCACCAAAAATTACTTGAAATCCTGAAGTGAGATTGTGTTTTAGGAATAAGTTTTAAAGGGATTGCAAAGGATCTGCTAGCAGGAGGGCAGCAGTGGGAAGGGGAATCACTGTCAGGGTATAATGTCACAAAAGGAACAGGGAGAGGTGAAGGTGCCGGAGGTGGTGAGAGTGTTACAGAGAGTGGTCAGGGTGTTACAAAGCCAGTACGGATTGCTGCAGCTGTGGGGGTTTGCAGAGGTAGGGAGGGACATAGGTATTTTTATTTATTCATTCATGGGATGAAGGTGTCACTGCTAATTACCCAGAGGACAGCTCAGAGTCAGCCATCTTGCAGGGGGTCTGGGGTCACATGTTAGCCAGACCAGGTTAAAATGTCAGATGTTATACACAAAAGGTCAGTGAACCAGATGTGTTTTTCCCACTGATCAACAATGCTTTTATAGTGGCCTGACCAATGTCTTGTACAGATACAACATGACCTCCCAACCCTTTCTCTTCATGCTCTGCCCAATGAAGGTAGACATCCCAAACGCCTGCTTCACCAGCCTGTCTCCCTGTGACACCACATTGTGTACCTGCATCCCTGGGTCTCTGACTGACAACACTACCCAGGGCCCGAACAGTAACTGTACAAGTCCCACCCTGGTTTGTTTAACCAAAATGGAACACTTCACATTTATCTTATTAAACTTTATCTGCTATTCTTCAGCCCACTATCCCAGCAGTGCTGGATCATAGACAACCTTCTTCACTGTCCACTTTCCCACCAATGTCAGTATCACCCAAAAACCTTCCTTACCAGGAAACCAATATTCCCATCCAAACCATTTATCCAAATGACAAACAACAGTGGACCCACTACACCGCTGGTCACATGCCTCCAGTCAGAAAAACAACATGTCTCCCATCACCCTGTCTCCAACCATCAAGACCAATTTTTTGTCCAGTTGACTAGCTCCTCCTGAATGCCATATCCTTTTACACTGATCTGAGTTTATTACTCAGTTTACCATATGACACGTAGAACACAGAAAAGTACAGAACAAGGCCCTTCGGCCATGATGACATGCCAATCTTTTATCTGACCGTAAGATTAAAAAAAACTGGCAGATAGAGTTTAATTCAGGGAAATGCAACGTGCTGCATTTTGGGAAAGGAAATCTTAATAGGACTGATACATGAAATGGTCAGGTCCTCGGGAGTGTTGCTGAACAAAGAGACCTTGGGGTGCAGGTTCATAGCTCCTTGAAAATGGAGACCCAGGTAGATAGGATAGTGAAGAAGGCGTTTGGTATGCATTCCTTTATTGGTCAGAGTATTGAGTACAGTAGTTGGGAGGCCATGTTGTGACTGTACAGCACATTGAATAGGCCACTGTTGGAATATTGCATGCAATTTTGGTCTCCTTACTATCAGAAAGATATCGGGAAACTTGAAAGGGTTCAGAAAAGATTTACAAGGATGATGCCAGGGTTGGCGGATTTGAGCTGTAGGGAGAGGCTGAACAGGCTGGGGATGATTTCCTTGGAGCTTCGGGAGGCTGAGGGGTGACCTTATAGAGGTTTACAAAATTATGAGGTGCATGGATAGGGTAAATAGACAAAGTATTTTCCCTGGGTTTGGGGGTCCAGAACTAGAGGGCATAGGTTTAGGGTGAGAGGGGAAAGATATAAAAGAGATCTAAGGAGCAACTTTTTCACGCAGAGGGTGGTACGTGTATGGAACAGGCTGTCAGATGAAGGGTGGAGGCTGGTACAATTGCAACATTTAAGAGGCATTTGGTTGGGTATATGAATAGGAAGGCTTTGATGGGATAGGGACCGGGTGCTGGCAGGTGGGACTAGACTGGGTTGGGATATCTGGTCGGCATGGACGGGTTGGACCGACGGGTCTGTTTACGTGCTGTACATCTCTTTGAATCTAACTTCCATACCCTTCATTTTATTATCATCCATGTGCCTACCCAGAAGTATATTAAATATCCCTGATGCATCTGCTTTTACTGCCACCGCTGGCAGTGCATTCCACACAGCCACCACTCTGTATGTAACGACCCTACCTCTGAAATCTCCACTTAACCATCCGCTAATCACCCGAAAATTATACCCCCTGTAATAGCTATTTATATGAGCGTAAAAAATATCTCTTATTATTCACTCTGTGAATGCCTCTCATCACCTTGTTCACCTCTGCCAAGTCGCACCTCACCCTTCTTCACTCCAATGAGAAAAGCCGTAGCTCCCTCAACCTTTCTTCATAAGACATGCCCTCCAGTCCAGGCAGCATCCTGGTAAATCTCCTCTTTACCCTCTCTCAAGTTTCCACATCCTTCCTGTAATGAAGGGACCAGAACTGAACACAATATTCTAAGTGGGGTCTAACCAGGGCTGTAGAGAGCTGCAGCATAACCTCACCGCTTTAAAACTCAATCCCAAACTAATGAAATCCCACAAAATATATCCCTTCTTAACAAGCCTATCAGCATGGGTGGCTACTTTGAGGGATCTATGGACTTGGACCCCCAAGATCCCTCTGTTCCTCCACACTGCCAAAGATCCTGCCTTCTGCATTCAAATTCAATCTTCAAAATGAATGACTTCAGACTTTTCCAGATTGACCTCCATCTGCCACTTCTCGACTCAACTCTGCATCCTGTCAATGACCCGTTGCAATCTAGAACAGACCTTCACACTGTCAGCCACGCCACTAACCTTCGTGTCATTGGCCAGTCTACTAACCGACCCTTCCACTCACACATCCAACTTATTCATAAAATCACAAAGAGCAGAAGTGCTGTAATCACACCCTACAGAAAACCACTGGTCACTGAGTTCCAGGATGAATTATTTCAATCTATCGTCACCCTCTGTCTTCTGTGGGCCAGTAATCCTGTATCCAGACAGACAGGTTTCCCTGTATCCCATGCCTCCGTATTTCCTGAATAAGCCATAAAGGTGTTTTGTCACATTCTTAAAATATTCAATATGACTTTTAAGGCATGACCTGTCCCTTATACAAACATGCTGACTATCTCTAATCAAACTATGGTTTCCTCAGGAAAAATAAATCCTCTATCTCAGAATCCTCTCCAATAGTCTGCACACCACAGACATAAGACTGACAGGTGTGCAATTCCCAGGATTATTCCTATTCCCTTTCATGAACAAGGGAATAATATTTTCCTGCCTCCAATCAACTGGTCCGACTCCAGTGGACAGTGAGGGTGCAAAGGTCATCACCAGGTGCGCAGCAACCCATTCCCTCGCTTCATGTAGTAACTTTGGACGCATCCAGTCTGGTTCAGCGACTTATCTATCCTTATCTTTTACAAAATTCTCAGCACATCCTCCTCCTTAACATCCACCTGTTCACGTACATCAGCCTGTTTCACACTGTCCTCACAAACAACAAGACCCTTCTCAGCAGTGAATACTGAGACATAGTTTTCATTAAAGACCTCCCCTACCTCCTGTGACTCCAGACACAAGTTCCTTCCACTATCCCAGAGTGGCCTTATCCTCACTCTGACCATCCTCTTGTTCCTCACATCAGTGGAGAATGCCTCACAGTTTTCCTTAAGCCTTCCCAAGAAAGCTTTTTCATGCCGCCTTCTAGTTGCCCTAAGTCCATTCCTTGGTTCCTTCCTGGTACCTTCAGGGAATCTCTACAGTATGGAAACAGGCCATTTGGCCCAACACCTCCATATTAACCCTCCAAACAGTATCCAACCCAGCCCCATTCCCCCACCCTGTTACTCTCCATTTGCCCTGACTAATGCACCAAACTATCCATCCCTGAACACTATGGGTAATTTAGCATGGCTGAGTCACCTAATCTGCACATCTTTGGATGGTGGGTGGAAACTGGAGCACCTGGAGGAAACACACGCAGACACGGGCAGAATGTACAAACTCCCCACAGACAGTCGCCTGAGGCTCTCATCGAAATGGAGTCCGTGGTGCTATGAGGTAGCAGTGCTAACCACTGAGACACCGCGCCACCCAATGTAACTCTCTGGAGCCCTGCCTGATCCTTGCTTCCTCAACTTTAAGTTAGCTTCTTTC
Organism: Hemiscyllium ocellatum; assembly: GCF_020745735.1. Taxonomy (NCBI): domain Eukaryota; kingdom Metazoa; phylum Chordata; class Chondrichthyes; order Orectolobiformes; family Hemiscylliidae; genus Hemiscyllium; species Hemiscyllium ocellatum. The sequence goes on from NC_083412.1 coordinate 3,518,361, forward strand.
TTCCTCTTGACTAGATGCTGAAGTCCACGTGGACAACGCTAACTGCTCTGCCTTCATCTATACCTTGTCCAACTCCGCAAAGAGTCAATCCACTTTGTGAAATATGGTTTTTCTACTCACAAAGCCATGCTGACCATCTCGAATCAGCCTTTGCCTTTGTAAATATACATAGCTCCTTTCTCTCAGAATCTCCTCCAACAACTTCCCCATCACTGGGCACACTGGACTGTAATTTCCTGGTTTTTCCCTGCAGTCCTTAAGTGATGCAACAGCCTTAGCCTCCCTCCAGTCTTCCGGTACCTCACTGTGTCTGTTGATAATATAAATATCTCTGTAAGGGACACTGCAATCTCTTCCCTAGCTTCCCACAATATTCTAGTATCGATCCAATGAGCTACTGAGGATTGATCTACCTTTATTTGTTTTAAGATTCCAGCACTTTCTCTTCTCTGGTGAGGATTCTTTCCAAGACATCGCTATTTATTTCCCCAAGTTCCCGAGCTTCCATATCTTTCTCCACAGTAAATACTGACAAGGCTGTTTGGTCTAATATCTCACCCATCTCATCTGGTTCCACACATGGGTGACCTTTTGATCTGTAAAGGGACCCTATTCTCTACCAAGTTACTACTTAGCCCTTATTAAAACTTGTGTAAAGGCTTCTGATAATTCAAATACACCACATCCCCCACACCACTACACCCCTCCTACACCCTTACAACTCTGCCATTTGTATTCACACAGACAAATTAAATCCAACAGGCTCAGGAACAAATTCTCTTTTATCAAATGTGTCTCTAAATGGCCAGTTATTGTATACTGACTTATCCTTTCTAACAATGTCAGTATGGTCCCGACTTACTGTCAGGGGAGGTGGAGTAGGTTGTGGTTGAACCCATTGAAGTTTAGATAATGAGAGAGAAACGGAATGAACCATCCATGATTCTGAGGTGCTCTGATCGGGCAGATGCTGAGAAGTTAGAAAATAGAACAGTAGAGCACAGCAACAGGCCCTTCGGCCCACCACGTCTATGCTGTCCATGATGCTATTCTAACTCATACAATCTGCCTGCACATGGGCCCATATCCCTCTATTCTCTTCCCATTCATGTTTCTGCCTAAATGCCACTTCAAACCTTTACTCACATTTCTGCTTCTACCACCTCCCTCAGTAACATCCACTCTACGTAAAAAAACACTTTCCCTCACACACCTCATTTAAACTTTCTCTTTTTCACTTTAAACCTCTGCTCTCTAGTATTTGAAACTTACACACTGGAAAAGAGATTCTGACTATCTACATTATCTATCCCTGTCCTAACGTTATATCCCTGTACCTGGTCACCTGTCAGCCTCTGATACCCTCACAAATCAATCCAACTTTGTTTAATTTCCTCTTACACACCTAACATACCCTTAAAAACCCAAACATAGGCAACGTGCTGATAAACACCTTTTTTACCCTCTCCAAAGCCTCCCCATCCTCCCTATTGTGTGGAGATGAGAACTGCACACAGTTCTCCAAATGTGACCAAACAAACGTTTTATACAATTACAGTATCAGATGCAAACCACTACACCCAATGTTGTGACCGATGAAGGTCAGTGCTCCATTTGCTTTCCTTTCCATCTGAAACACTTCTGTTGCCATTTTAAGGGAGTTGCTGACTTGCACCAAGATCCTTCCGTAGATCAATATCCCTCAGTATGCTGACTTCCTTCTTGAATTTGACATAATCTCACACTTGTCCAGACTAAACCCAATTTGCCATTTCTGTCTATCTCTCCGACTGTTCTGTAACCTCCTGCAGATTTTACTGAATCAGGGAAACAAGGGCTTTGTGGAAAAGGCAGGAAAGTAGAGTTGGACAGTATCAGATCAGCCATGATCTGACTGAAGGGCACAGTATACTCAATGGGCCAAATGGCCTCATTCACCTGCTACATCTCATGGTGTGAGCACAAACTCAGTATGTCCTGCATAATATTATGGGTTTCTGCTCACAAAACTCCTTTACAATGGGATTATTGGATATTTATTCGTACACAGCATTTGATCTACAAATATGATATGATGTTATAGAAAACTATCTCGCATACAATCCAGGATTCTATCCGTTACAGCACTGATACTCACTGCTGTATCAGTCGGCATGGAGATCACACCACTGTCACACACAGGTACTGTACAGCCCTTGCTACAAGTACATTCAGTGTCCTGACTGTAACCACATTGACATTCCCATCACTGGTTGGTGCCTACAATAGAATTCCTGCTAACGGTTGCTGTTTCTTGCTTATTCTCAGCTCCACTTTTTATATTCAGATCCACATGACTGTCTCATTAATGCATTAACCTCATCCTTCCTTCACAACTTGTTGGCGTTTTGCCTAGTCTGCCTATTGGGACGAGATTAGTTTGGGATATCTGCTCAGCATGGATGGGTTAGACCGAAGGGCCTGTTTCCATGCTGTACATCTCATTGACTCTAATGACTCTATCCCAACAACCCTTCAGTATTCACTTCCCAGTGATGATCAATCATCAGCTACATCTCCGGAATGACAGTTCCATCATATCTGTTCACTGTCATTCCATCTGCCTTATGGCGAATGCAGGGAGTCATTCCGCAGTAGTGGGGGATTGAACAGATGGGTAGAGATTGCAGAGATAGGGAGGCTTACAGGGACTCGAGGATGTTAGTGTTAAACAGAGTTACATCTGGTCAAGAACGTCAGTGGGACAAAGGGGTTTGGGGTTTGGAGGAATTTACAGAGATACAGGGAGCTGGATTAGATTCTGGAGATAGTGATAGGGATGGAGAAAGGAAGAGGTAGGCAGACTGAGAGGCACAGACAGGGGGCTGTTTCATCTAGGAGAGTATTGTGTATACTAACAGAGATATGGAAGGTTGTCGTGACGGAAGACGTTTATAAATATAAGGTGGCTTCTAGGCTCTGGAGGCTACATAGATCGGAAGGCAATGGGGAATGCCAGGTTACTGGGTTGGAGACAGTTACACAAATGGGGAGGGTTGTACAAATTGAAGGAGGTTCCTGTGGTCGCGAGGGGTATGGTGTCGGGAATGAGGGTGAAATTTAACAAGATAAAGATCAAAGAATTAGAGCTGGACAAGGAGATTACAATTTTTTCACAGCTAAGGAAGGGTGAGCTGGAGAAGATTACATAGGTAGGGACCGATGGAGAGGTTAAAGATAAATACATTGACATGGAGGATGGTGTTGTTGGAAAGAGCTTACAGGGATAGACAGGACAGTCAGGGTTCACAGGGATGAAGGAATTGAGTATCTACTGCAGAAGTTTAGGAATTAGGATGTTAGGGATTGAAGAACCTGACAGAGACAGAGAGAATGGTGTGGAGATTCCAAACAGAGGAAGGATTATCTGGACTGGAGGATATTACAGAGATCACTAACACAGCATGGACCAGGATTGATGCCTGCTATCCCCTGTGCTGTCGCATTGAGGACCAGTACAGCAGAGGTGAAAGCGGGACCCTCACAAGATGGTGGGAATGAAGCCTAGAATGTTGCTGTTCCTTGCCCAGCTCTCTATCTATGTCCTGTCTTCCAGGTCTGAATACAGAAGTCTACTACCTCCACCTTGTGCTGTTTACTGAGAGTGATCTTACCGGCTGCAGGATTGACTGAAGGCTCCAGGTCTCCCTCTCTCTATCTCTCTCTCTCTCTCTCTGGCTGACCAACCAGCTTCAATGAGGTGATGGATGAGACAGGAGTTAGGAACATCCTGATTACCTGCATGAGACAGAAATAGACAGAATGGAAAATTCGACTGATGTAATGAGGATAACACATGCAGAGTGGTCCTGAGTCCAACAGAGATCTCGAGAATCCCAGTCTTCATCCCTTGTCTGTGCTGCTGCGTCTCTCTGGAATGGACAATTCTGTTGACTCAGGATCTCAGAGCATCTGTAAGAGGGAGAAATGCTGCCAGAGGCAGCAAATAGACTGACACAGCGAGGGATACCACATGGAGAGATACTGAGTGATACCACATTATTAGACACTGTATTAACAGGGAATTGTTTGAATTTGTAACAAAGGCACTGGGATAATTGTGAGGGGATTCAACCTTCCTAACTCTTCATCTCTTTGGCGGTGGCTCACAGATGAGGCTGACTCTCTCCCACTCTCGTGGATGTGGGTGGGGGTGGGGGTCTGCAATTGGCTGTACAGACCGATGTGGCCTTCCACAGACTTTGTTACACTTGGGGCAGAAGGTGGCCATGGGAAGGGGGTGGGTCTGGCGTTGGTGTGACAGTGCCCTTCTTGGGCTGTTTTCTCCTGGATTCCTATTTTCCCCACAGCATGTCTCGTGGTGCTCGACACCTTCCCAATGCTCCTTCCCCACTTCGGACAGTCTTGGCCCAGGACTTAACAGATTTGATTAAGAGATGAAAAAAAAACGATCAATTCTGAGAAGCCAGCATTTAGAAACTTGGACACATTTGTTAAAGAGATCGCTATGGATTCTCCTAGCAGGAGGAGTGCAGTAGGAAGAGGAAACATTGTCAGATGATAGGAACAGGGAGAATTGAAGGTTCTGGAGGTGGTGAGGGTGTTACAGAGAGAGGCAAAGTCCTGAACAATGTTACAAAGCCAGTACGGATTGCTGCAGCTAGAGCTGTTTGCAGAGTTAGGGATGGAGATATGTATTCTCATTGATTCATTCGCGGCCTGAGGATGTCACCGGATGGACCAGCATACATTACCCCACTGCTAATTGCCTAGAGACAGCTCAGAGTCAGACACATTGCTGTGGGACTGGAGTCACATGTGAGCCAGACCAGGTAAGAATGCTAGATGTCCCTCCCTGAAGGACACACGTGAACAAGTTGATTTTTTCCAGAAAATCAACAATGCTTATACAGTGACCTCACTAATGTCCTGTACAGACACACCATGACATCCCAACTCCTACTCTCAATGCTCTGCCCAATGAAGGGTAACCATCCCAAACGCCTGCTTCACCAGCCTGTCTACCCATGACGCTACTTTCAAAAGACTGTGTATCTGCGTCCCTGGGTCACTGATTGACAAGGGCCCGAATGTTTACTTTACCAGTCCAGCCTGGTCTGTTTTACCACAATACAACATCTTGCATTTCTCCACCTGTTCTTTCTAACCTCACTGACCCAGCAGTACTGTTGATCCCTTTGTACTCTTCGATAACCCTCTTCACTGTCCACTTTATCACCAATTTCAGTCTCACTCCCAAACTTGGTAACCATGACTCCTGTATTATCATCCAAGCAGTCACACCTACACATAGGTATATAGGAACTGAAGGATTTAAAGAGATTACACAGACCTGGAGTGTTGTATGCAGAGGAGGAGATTAAACTGATAGGGATGGTTTTAGAGACTCAACAATGTTTGGAAATAATAGGGGTTGCCATGGCAATAGCAGGTTTCAACAATTCGGAGGATATAGGTCTGAAGGAGCTTTGTCTGTTAGCGATGGTACAGTAAAGGGAATTGTAGTGGCTTCCCTTTCATAGCAATCCATAAGCACTTACAATAGCCTGTTTGACATGTGCATTATCTCGCGACCATTCATCAGACAGCACTGCAAATACTTCACTGCCTCCGCCTACCAGCTTAGACTGAACTAGCATTACCCAGAAGACCTCAGGCCACTCTGTCTGTCTGTGCAATTTTTCAAATGAAATACAGAGTTCCTTGACAGTAAAGTCACAGGAAGTCAGGGTAGCGAAGAAGGCACTTGGTATGCATTCCTTTACTGGTCAGAGTATTGAATACAGGAGTTGGGGGGTCATGTTGCGGCTGTACAGGACAGTGGTTAGGCCACTTTTGGAAGACTGCATGCAACTCTTTTCTACTTCCTATCGGAAGGATGTTGTGAAAATTGAAAGGGTTCAAAAAAGATTTACAAGGATGTTGCCAGGGTTGAGCTATAGGGAGAGTTGAACAGGCGATGGTTGTTTTCCCTGGAGAGTCGGAGGCTGAGGGGTGACCTTATTGGGGTTTATAAAATCAAGAGGGACATGGATAAGGTAAATAGACAGTGTTTCCCCTGGGGTGTGCGAGTCCAGAATTGTAGGGCAAGGTTTAGGGTGAGAGGAGAAAGATATAAAAGAGAACTAAGGGGCAACATTTTCACGCAGAGGATAGGACATGTATGGAATGAGCTGCCAGAGGAAGTGGTGGAGGCTAGTACAACTGCAACAGTTAAAAGGCATCTGGATGGATGTATGAATAGGAAGGATTTAGAGGGAGATGGGCCGGGTGCTGGCAGGTGGGACTATATTGGGTTGAGATATCTGATCTGCAGGATGGGACCATGAATGTATTGTGGAACCTGGAGGATGTTATAATTTGAACTACAGGTAATTTTTGATTGGATCTTTCAGTCAATCTTACAGATGGTACAATTGCAACATTTAAGAAGCATTTGGATGGATATATGAATAGAAAGAGTTTGGAGGGACATCGGCCAGGTACAGGCAGGTGGGACTAGATTGGGTTGGAATATCCTGTCGGCATGGCCGGGTTTGACTGAAGGGTCTGTTTCCACGCTGTACATCTCTATGACTGTAAGATCGGCTGAATGGTCCAATCAAAAATTACCTGCGGTTCAAATCATAATATCCTCCAGGTTCCACAAGCCTTCCTCGGTCACATCCTGCAGGTTCTATGAATTGCGCAACCTCCTGCAGGTCCCAAGTCCCTTCCTACATTTGTACCATCCTCCAGGTTCTGCAGCCCTTCATACCTCGTAACATGGTCCAAACTCTCCAACTCCTCCTTCCTCTGCAATGTTCCCTAGAAGGGCACTGGAGGATGGTGGGGGTGACAGAGATATGGAGGGACATCAGGATGGCAGGATTTTGCAGACATTAGGAATATAGGGACTTGAGGAGGTTTCACAGTTTATGAGTGTTGTAGGGTCTGGAGGAACTTACAAAGGTAGGCATAGTTTGAGATCGGAGGATTCTGCAGAAAACCTTTATGTGGTTAAAGGCAGAATTCTTAGCAGCGTGCAGGAACAAAGGGATCCTGTTTCCCTCAGGTTACCACCCAAGTTGACAGGGTGTTAAGAAGGCATATGGTGTATTGGCTTTCATTAGCAGTGGAATTGAGTTGAAGAGATGCGATGTTTTGCTGCAGCTCTACAGAACCTCAGTTAGACCACACTTGGAATATTGTGAACAGTTCTGTTTGCTTCATTATAGGAAGGATGTGGAAGCTTTAAAGACAGTGCAGAGGAGATTGAACAGGATGCTGCCTGGACTGGAGGGCATGCCCATAGAAGGTAGGTTGTAGAAGCTGGGGCTTTTCTGATCAGAGCGAAGGAGGAAGAATGGTGACATGATAGAGGTGTACAAGGGAATGAGAGGCATAGATGGAGTGGATAACCAGAGACTATTTCCCATGGTGAAATGGCGATCACAAGGAGACATAAGTTTAAGGTAATTGGCGGAACGTTTAGCTTAGATATCAGAGGGATATGGGCCAGGTGCTGGCAGGTAGGACTAGATGGGGTTGGGATATCCTGTCGGCATGGACGGGACTGGTATGTTATTGACACAGTGTGGTGGGTGTGTGGAATGGACTGCCAGCCGTGGTAGATTCAGACACATTACACACATCTAAGCAACTCTTGGATAGGCACATCAATGACAGTAAAATGTAAGATATGCAGGTTAGTTTCGTCTTCAGAGTAGGATAAAAGGTCAGCACAATACTGAGGGCTGAAGGGCTTGTACTGGAATGTGCTAATCCATGTTCTAAATAGCAAGGGTTATGATGGCAGCAAGAGGTTCCGGGAAGTGGGAGAGGATGTGATCTAAATGAAGTGACACAAATAGGAGGCGTTGCTAAGGTTGTATGAGGTAACAGAGACAGCAATGGTCTGATCTGGAGCAGATGTCCCAGACTGGGAGGGGTATGGGGACTGGAGGTGGTTTCACAGAGAGGGAGGGGCACAGAGCCACAGGAGGTTACAGAAATGTGGAGAGCTGGCGGGCCTACAGGAGTTCATGGAGATGGGAGGTTGGGAGGAATGGAGCAGTTTACAGGGATAAGGATAGTGGTATTTTACACAGACAGGAATGTTTCAGGTGAATGGAGCTGAGTACAGAGATAAAGTGGGTTGTACAGATTAGAAAAACAAATAGACATATGGAGGGTAGTCGTGACTGAAGATGTTTATAGATACAGGAAGGCTTAGGTTCTGCAGGTTATTTAGATAAAGAGGGTGTGGAATCAGACAGATTCTCCAAGTGACAAAGACAGCAATTTTGGTTGGAGACAGTTTCACAGATTAGGGAGCATTCGTAACCTCCTCCAGTTTAGTCAGAGTGGGAAGGGTTGTAGGGGAGGGAGACGTTTACACATGTAAGAGCTGGAGAAGATTATGGAAATGAGTAGATAAATGGAGACACTAGAGCATGTTACATTGACAGGGTGGGTGCTGGCAATGAAAAGATATCACACAGATAGTGGGTCTTGTAGGAACTGGATTGAAAGAGTCACAGGCATTGGAATGACTTCTGCAGACTGGGAGTGTTACAGGGACTGAGAGGTTTGTAGGGTCTCCACAGATTGATGGTGTCTTTAAGAATAGAAAAGTTTATGTAGATACTGAAAGCTTAAACCCAATGCATGCAGTCTTCATTTCAAGACCAGAGCCTTATTATCCCACACCAGCCAAGGATCCCTAACCCTGCCAGCTTTTCCCTTTATCCCAATGGGGCAGACTGGTCCTGGATTCTTCAGATCACACTTTGAAAAGCCTCCCATTTGCCAGTTGTTTCTTTTCCTTCAAACAGACTCACCCAATCGATTAGAATCATAATGTGGAGGTGCCAGTGTTGGACAGGGGATGTACAAAGTTAAAAATCACCCAACGCTCGGTTCCAGTCCAACTGGTTTATTTGAAAGCACTAGCTTTCAGAGCACTGCTCCTTCATCAGGTGGTTGTGAAGCACAATCCTAAGGCACAGAATTTATAGCAACAGGATGGCAGGGTCATGGAATATAATATCAAACAAATTTAGTTGAAGCCTTTCATCTGTTACGGTGATCACCAGCGCTTCCAAAGCGAGTTGGATTATAACTGGGCATTGTGCAATTTTAAATTCACAGCATTGACGCTGGCCAGATCCTGCAGAATGGCCCCAAACCTGGCCCTGTTCCAGTTTTCCTCTTCAATCTGGGGACCTGCTGATCTTTTTTCATAACTATGTTAAAACAAAGACAGTTGTGGGCACTGGACCCAAAGTGCTCTCCGAATGACACTTCAGTCACTAACCCGGCCTCGTTTCTGAGTTGGGGGGTGGGGTCCAGTGTTGCACCTGCCTGAGTAGAGTAGGGACCTCTGCATATTGATTTAGCAACCTTTCTTGGACATATTTGAAAAATTGCACTCTGTCCGAGTCTTTTATACTCCAGGTGGCCCAGTCAATACAGGGAATATTAAAATCTCCAGCCTGTACTCCTCTATTATTCCTATAGTTATCTGCAATCCCACTACACAGCTGCTCCTCTGGTATCTGTTGGGTCTACTCAGTCTACAATACAGTCCCAACAAAGTGACCACCTCTCTTCTTTTTTCTAACTTCTAACCATGTGGATTTTTAAATGAATATATGTTTTAAAAATTAGAATTAACAATCCATAAATAAGTATTGATAAAAATCCAAACACTTGACCTTCAGAGAAAGACGACAGTTCACTTTCACGTGGTCTGCACGACATACCCACAGCAAAGTGTTTGCCTCTCAATGACCCTGTGAAATGGGCGAGCCAGCTGCTTAGCTCAAAGGCAGCAAGGGATGGGCAATAAAGGCTGGTCAGCCAGAGACACCCACATCCCAGACCGGATTTTAAAAAAATCCATTCAGATTGGTCCCAGCACAGTTCCAGTGGAACATTGTCCTGGCCAATCACATTGGTAGGATTATGGACAGGGCTTTAAACTGACAAAGAGGATGCTGGGACAGGCTTCAGGTGAAAGAAGCTTTCCAAATCCAAATAGAAAAGGTGAAGCAACAGAAAATGTGACAGAAGACAACAGAAAGGAACAGGATGGGCCAAAGTTTAACTAAAACTGTAGATCAGCAAAACCATTTGTGACAGGAAATTGTGGGAAAGAGAAAATTATGTTTTTTATTAATGGACAAAGTCTCTGCAACAAGGTAGATGGATTTGTGGCACAGAGATAAAAGAGATTTTGACACCAGAGAGATGTGGTTACAGGGCGAACAAAAGGTGGACATAAATATTCAATGTTTCGCAACATTGTGCAAATTCAGGCAAAATGGACAACGCTAGCAATAATGGGTAAGACGGGCATTACAGAGAAAGCATTTGGTCTCAGATCATGAAGTAGAGTCAGTCTGAATGTAACCTCTGGCTACTCCTTGCCAAGGACACAAGCAGCAGAACAGTTTTAGACCACTGAACAGCATTCCCTTGCTCATCACTGCATTACACAGGAACTCATTGGAATTTTTAATAAAGGAATGGTGAACATTTATTGAAATTTCAATATTCGCAAAGTCTGGGACAGTCACACTGACAACAGTGATATTGGAAGAGGAGTTCAGAGAATTTTTTTCAGTATTTCTTAGAATAACACATTGTGCAACCGGCGAGGGACGTAACTGTCTCAGAGCGACTGTTGTGTGAGAAAGCTTAGTGAATGAGTTATGTCATTCTGGAGAGATCCTCAGGAAAATTGTGATAAAGTGCAGTTTAAAGAAAAATAAAGTTTTCAAGTAAATCACAGAAAGGACAAGCTACAAATAGAAACAAAAATAGCCAATTACATGGGTTTGAGAGGAAAAATGACCAAGGTAAATAGGCTACACAGACTGAAATATGGGTGTCTGGAAATGAACTGTGGAAAACATTTGAATGAACAGTGTAAAACACTCAACAAAAGGACATTCCATTAACAGACAAAAACTCAGCAAGAAATCCCCACCGGTCCCTCACTCAGGACAAAATGGATCATATTAGATTAGGAAGCTGAGAAGATCACCACAAAATACTTAAAATCCTCAAGTGAGAGTTTTAGAGTAAGTTTTAAAGGGATTGCAATGGGTCTGCTAGCAGGAGGAGGGCAATGGGAAGAGGAAACATTGTCAAGGTTTATTGATACGTTAGGAACAGGGAGAGATGAAGATGCTGGAGGTAGTGAGAGAGTTACAGAGAGTGGTCAGGGCCTGAACGGTGTTACAAAGCCAGTACGAATTACTGCAGCTGGAGGGGTTGCAGAGGTAGGGAGGGACATATTTATTTTTATTTATTCATTCATGGGATGTGGGTGTCACTGCCTGGACCAGCATTCTTTGACCCCATGCTAATTACCCAGAGATTGTTGGTGGATATATATACTTTCCTGGACTCAGATGAAGTGCTGAATGACTGGCGGATCGCTAATGTGGTTCCTTTGTTCAAAAAGGACAGCAGGGATAGGCCAGGTAATTACAGAGCAGATAGTCTGACAGCAGGGGGAGGGAAATTATTGGAATGAATTATGAGGATGAATCCACACTTGCAAAGATAAGGATCAACTTGGTTTAGTCATCACAGATTTGGCAGAGGAAGATACTGTCTGAGGAATTCAGTTCAGGTTTTTGAAATTGTGCTTAAGTATATTGATGAAGGCAGTGCAGATGATGTGGGTTACATGGACTTGAATAAGTCCTTTGATAAGATGCAAAATGGAAGGTTGGTCCAAAAGGACTGGGTTCCAAGGCAGGTTGGCAAATTGGATGCAAAATTGGTGGGTAGAATACTTTCACCAACAGGTGTACACAGGGATCTGTGCAGGAACCATTGACCATTAATGACTCGGATGTGAAAGCAGAAGGTATCATTAGTAGGTTTGCAGATGATATGAAAGGTGAGGGTGTTATCCACAGTGAGGGGGATGGTCTCCGTCTGCTGTTCGATGTCGATCAGATGAAAATCTAAGCAGAGTTCAGTTCTGATTGAAGTGAGGTGATACTCTGTGGGAGGTACGTTAAGCGAAGGACAGACATAATGAATGGTAGGACTTTGCGGAGTACTGAGGAATACAGGGACCTTGGTGGACAAGTTCATAGATCCCTGAAGGTGTCAGCACAGGTTGACAGGGTGGGAAAGGCACCTCAACTGGGAGCGGGAGAGGGACCCACATCCTGCTGGGGTGAATTGCTAGAGATGCTTGAGAGGACATAACCTAGTCTGGCAGGGTGTTGGACCTTAAATAAACGTAAGGCCAGAAAGAAGATTGAGACAGGTACACGTGTTAAAGACAGCAATTTCAGCAGATAAGCCAGGCAAGAACATAGCAGGCAATGGGGAAAACTGATGATTCAACTGCATTTATTTCAATACAAGGGGCCTGACAGCTAAGGAAGATGAACTCAAGGCATGGATTGGAACATGGGACTGGGGTATTTTAGTTATTACAGAAACACAGCTGAGGGAGGGGCAGGACTGGCAGTTCATTGTTTCAAGGTAGAGATGCTCCAGGAAGGGGAGGCAACAGTGGACGTGTGGTGGTGGGTTTTGATTGCATGAATCATCCAGCAGTACTTAGAGAGGATATTCCTGTGGGATCGCCCAGTGAAGCTAAGTTAGAACTGAGAAATAAGAATGGATCATCACGTTGATACGATCTGACTGCTGACCCCGAATAATCCGTGGCAGACTGAGGAACAAATGTATCGGGACATCTTAAATATCAACCATAATAATGGGGCTGTTTTGGTAGGGTTTTTGAACTTTCCAAACCTAGACTGGGACTGCCAGTGTTCAGCATTTGCAAGGGAGGCATTTGGTAATTGTGTTCCAGGATCTCCCAATCAATATGTAAATGGCCTGAAAAGAGAAAGGGGCAAAACCTGACCTCCCCTTGGGAATCAAGGTAGGGAAGGGGACTGAGATGTGAGTGGCCAAGCGTTTTGCCAAAGTAACCACAGTTCTCGTAGTTTGAAAACAGCTTTGGAAAAGGACAGGCCTGGTCCACAAGTGAAAGTTATAAAATGGAGCCTGACCAATCTTGATCGTATTAGCCAGGAACTTTCAAAATGTGATTGGGGAAGGGAATTATTTACAGGGAAAGGGAAGTTTGGCAAGTGAGAATATTTTTAAAGTGAGGTAAACTGATCGACTAGCGTCAGCATGTTCCTGTGTGTGTGCAGCTCAATGCTGACAGCATTCGGAAACACTGGCTGTCTATTGAGGGTCTGGTCAAGGAAAAGGGGGCACATGTCAGGTATAGCCAGCTGGATCAAGGGAATCCCTGAGGATATACAGGGGCTGTAGGAATACACTTTGAGTAGAAAACAGGAATGGAGAAAGGCTCAATGAAATAGCCTCAGCAGAGAAGGAAAGGGGAATCCAAAAGTGATTGTATCAGTATATTAAGAGTGCATAAGGAACTCAGGACAAAATAGTATCCATTAAAGATCAATGAGGCCATCGATGTGTGGAACTGCAGGATATTTGCTAAGATCCTAAACATTTTTTTCACTCCAGAACTTACTGAGGACAAAGACTGGGGAACTCAGGGAACAAGAGTAATACATGAGACCACATTCGGAGTCCTCTGCAATTCCAGTCTCCCTGCTATAGGAAGGATATTGTGAAACTTGAAAGGGCTTAGAAAAGCTTTACAAGATATTTCCCGGGTTGTTGCTGAATAAGCTGGGGTGACTGTCACTGGAGAATCGGAGACTGAGTGATGACCTTACAGAGGCTTATATGAACATGAGCGGTATGAGCAGCATTGAGATTGCACAGACATTTGCGAGGCCTGTTCTGCAATACTCTGTGCAGTTCTGGTCGCCCAGTTATAGGGAGGATATTATTAAGCTGCAGGGGATTCAGAAGAGATTTACCAGGATATTGCTGGGTATGGAAGGCTTGGGTTCTGAAAAATGGCTGGATAGGCTGAGTCTTTTTTCACTGGAGCCTGGAGGTTGAGACATGATACTATAAAGGTTTATGAAAAAAATGAGGTATATAGATCCATTTAATGGTAGCTGCCTTTTCCGCAGGATGGGAGAGTCTCGAGAGGAGGGGCCACATTTTTAAGGTTAGCGGAGAGAGATGTTCAAAAAAAAGATATGGGGCAATTTGCTACAACGAGGGTGGTTTGAGTTTGGAATGAACTTCCTGAGAAAGGGGTTGATGTGGGTACAATTACAACACTTTAAAGATATTTGGATAAACAGGTTAATAGGGAAGGGTTGGAGTGCTATGGGCCAGCAACAGGCAGCTGGGAAGAGTTGAGTTTTAGATGATGGTGGGTATCAGCTGAAGGGTCAGTTTCCATGCTGTCTGGCTCTATGACAAGAATATGGTTTTATTCCATTATTGAAGAAAGGATCAGGGCTGGGTCCACTGATGTGCATCATCTACATAAATGATTTGGTTGAAAATATAGAAGTGATTGTGCGTAAGTTTGTTGATGATCAAATTAATGGTGTAGTGGGCAGTAAATACGGTTATCAAAGGGGGTCTTGACCAACTGGGCCAGTGGACCAGGCAATGAAAGATGGAATTTAATTCAGGTGTTGGATTTTGTTAAGACAAACCATAGAGGACTAATACAGTTAATGGAAGGGCTCTGGCCAGGGTTGTCGAATAGAGAGAAAGAGAGAGAGAGAGAGAGAGAGAGAGACCAGGGGGTGCAAGTTTCATTGTTCTTCAGAAGTGGCATACCGGATGGACAGGGTGGGAAAAGCGACATTTGGCAAATTTGCCGTCATTGACAGATGAATCCTCGGGGTGGCCCTAAGAATGGTGAATAGCCAAGGGTAGGTGAGTCCAAAACTCGAGGATATAAACGGGACGTGAGAGAGCAAGGACTTGAAGGGGGAGCTGACGGGGAACATTATCCACAGAGGATGGTGCATAGATGGAACAGACTGCCTCAGGCACATGGGAGAAACAAGAACAATTACAGCATGGAACAGATATTTGGGAGGTACATTGAGAGCAGAAGGTTTGAAGAGATAAGGGCCAAATGCAGGCAAATGAGACTCATTCAGTTTAGGTAACATGGGCAGTATTGAGGAGTAGGACCACAGGTTCTGTTTCCGTGCTGTATCACTCTGTATCCAGTTAAAGAGGATTACAGTACCAAAATAAGGCATGTTGTGGACACTGAAGCAAGTTACAGCGATAGGGATGGTAGTCTGGAATGCAGTACATCTCAAATATGTGGAGGGACTATCGGGAAGGCAGGAGGTTACAGGGACAACTACTGTGCACAAGCCATGCCACAGATACAGTGTTGCAGAGTAGTGAGTCTTAATACAGTGTTGGAGGGAGAACACAGAACAGAAAGATCCCAGGCAGCATTCACACCCTCTCGTGGGAGGCCTGCTTTCCCCTCTGTTGTCCTGATGCTCACTAAGACAGCACAGGCCTGGACTGATAACTCTGAACTCCCGATGCTGTCTCAGTGCAACGTAAGTTAAAGTAGATGTGGTGATTGAGCATGGGGTGTGTCTATACTGTGCTCCCCATCAAGCACTGTATCTATATCATGTATTGTTAGCCGATGTTTGCAGCCCTCCCATTGCTCCCTGCTCTGTGCACTGTGCGTGATCTTACCTCACTGCAGGATTTATTGAAGGCTCCAGATCTCCCTGCCCTTTGTCTCCCTGGCTGACCAACCATCTTCAATGAGGTGATGGATGAGACACACAGCAGTTGGGAAGTCTATTGAGTCAGGAACTTCCTGACTACCTACAGGAGACAGAGAAATAAACAGAATGGAAAATTAGACTGATTCAGTGAGGGTTACACAAGGAGAATGGAAATGAACCCCACAGATATCTAGAAAATCCCAAGCTCCATCCCTGGCCTGTGCTGTTGCGTCTCTCTGGAGTGGAGAATTCTGTTGGCTCAGGATCTGGAGTAGCTGCAAGAGCGAGAGACACTGACAGAGGCAGCAATTAGACCCACACAGTGAGGGATACCACATGGAGAGAGACTAAGTGATATCACCGGAGTGCTGGAAGACTTCAGGATCACACAGTCATGTTGGAAGAATGGGTTTAGCTTCATGTATCAGTGCTCAGGGATGAGCAATCAGTGAGCAGGTGTAGCGATGGCCTAGTAATATTATTGTTAGCGCATTTGTCCAAAACCTCAGCCAGTGCTCAGGGGAGGCAGGTTTGAATCCCATCATAAGATATGGTGGAATTTAAAATCAATAATTTTAAAAATAGCAATTAACAATCCATAAACAAATATGAAACCATTGCTGATGTACAAAAATTACAATCCCTTAGATTAGATTTTGTACAGTGTGGAAACAGGCCTTTTGACCCAACCTGTCCACACCATCCATCCAAAGATTAACCCACTCAGACCCTTCTCTCTCGACCAAATACACCTAACATCATGGGCAATTTGGCATTGCTAATTCGCCTGACCTGCACGGCTTTGGACTGTGGGAGGAAACCGGAGCATCCGGAGGCATTTCATGCAGACACAGGGAGAATGTGCAGACTCCACACAGCCGCCTGGGGCTGGAATCGAGCCTGAGACCCTGCTGCTGTGAGGCAGGAGTGCTAATCACTGAGCCACCGTGGCGTGCACTTCGCCTTTCGACAACGAGATCTGATCATCCTCACTTGGTCTACACGACATACCCACAGCAAGGTGTTTGCCTCTCAATTACCCTCTGAAATGGCCGAGCAAGCTACTCAGCTCATGGGCAGGTAGGGATAGGTAATAAAGGCTGGTCAGTCAGAGACACCCACATCCCCTACCTGATTTATTAAAAAAACTAATAGAATGGTCCCACTGGTATCGTGGTGGGCCCAGTGACCTGGGTCCTGGCCGATCATGTCAGTAGGTTTATGGACAGGGCTTTAAACTGACAGAGACGATGCTGGGACAGGATCCAGATGAAAGGAATTTTCCAAATCCGAAGAGAAAAGGTGAAGCATCGGAACAACATGGGAATGTGACTGAAGGCAAGCAGGAAGGACCAGGAAGGGTCAGCGATTAACTAAAACTGTACATCAGTGAATAGGTTTGTGACAGGAAATTGTGGGAAAGAATAAATTATTTCATTTTTGAATGGATGAAGTCTTATCAATAAGGCAGATGGATTAGTGACACTGAGACTAAAAAAAAGGTTTAGACACCAAAGAGATACGGTTACAGGGTGAACAAAAGGTGGACATAAATATTCAATGGATCACAACCTTGCGGAAACTCAGGCCAAGTGGGCAACGCTAACAATAATGGGTAAGAAAGGCATTACAGAGAAAGCATTTGGTCTCAGATCATGAGGAAGAATCAGTCTGAATGTAAATTCTGGCTACTACTTGCCAAGGACACAAGCAGCACAACAGTTTTAGACACTGAACAGTATTCCCTTGCTCATCACTGCATTACACAGGAACTCATTGGAATTTTTTTAACAAACACATTGCGATAATTTTGGGAAACATCAATATTCACAAAATGTGGGACAGTCACACTGACAACAGTGATATTGGAAGAGGAGTTTAGACAATTAGTTTTCACTGTTTCTTTGAATAACAAATTGTGCAACTGGCGAGGGACATAACTATCTCAGAGCGACCGTTGTGTGATGAAACTTCGTGAATGAGTAATGTCACCTGGAGAGATCCTCAGGGAAATTGTGATAAAGTGCAGCTTAAAGAAATATAAAGTTTTAAACTGAATCACAGAAAGCACACGCTACAACTAGAAACAAAATTAGCCAATTACGTGAGTTTGAGAGGAGAACTGACCAAGGTAAACAGCCTAAACAGATTGAAACATGTGTCTGTAAATGAACAGTGGAAACCATTTGAAGGAGCAGTGTAAAACACTCAACAAAAGGACATTCCATTGAAACAGACAAATCCTCAGCAAGAAATCCCCATCGGTCCCTCACTCAAGTAAAAAGGATCATATTAGATTATCGGGCTTAGAGGATCACCGAAAAGTACTTAAAATCCTGAAGTGAGAGAATGTTTTAGCAGTAAGTTTTAAAGGGATTGCAAAGGGTCTGCTCGCAGGAGGAGGTCAGATGGAAGAGGGAATAATTGTCAAGGTTTTATGTCACAAAAGGAACCGGGAGAGCTGAAGGTGCTGGAGGTGGTGAGAGTGTTACACAGAGTGGTCAGGGTCTGAAGGGTGTTACAAAGCCAGTACAGATTGCTGCAGGTGGGAGGGATTTGCAGAGGTAGGGAGGGACATAGGTATTTTTATTTATTCATTCATGGGATGTGGGTGTCACTGCCTGGACCAGCATTCTTTGCCCCACTGCTAATTATCCAGAGTATAGCACAGAGTCAGCCATATTGCTGTGGGTCTGGTGTCCCGTGCAGGCCAGACCAGGTTAGAATGTCAGTTGTTCTTCTCTAAAGGATGTAAGTGAACCAGATGAGTACTTCCTACTGGTCAACAATGCTTTTATATACAGCCACAACATGACATCCCAACTCCTCCTCTTATTGCTCTGCTCAAAGAAGGTAACCATCCCAAACGCCTGCTTCACCAGCCTGTCTACCTGTGACACCACTTACAAAGAGCTATCTACCTGCATCCCTGGGTCTCTGACTGACAACACCACCCAGGGCCCGAACACTAACTGTACAAGTCCCACCCTGGATTGTTTCATCAAAAAGGAACACTTCACATTTATCTAATTAAACTCCATCTGCTATTCTTCAGCCCACTATCCCAGCAGTACTGTTCATCCTGTTGTATCATGGATAAATTTCTTCACTGTCCACTTTACCAACAATTTCAGTGTCACTCAAAAAACGTACTTACCACAAAACCGATATTCCCATCCAAACCATTTATCCAAATGACAAACAACAGGGGACCAACTTCACCGCTAGTCACATGCCTCCAGTCAGAAAGACAACATGCTTTCCCATTGCCCTCTGTCTCCCACCATCAAGCCCAATTTTGTATCCAGTTGACTAGCTCCTCCTGAATGCCATATCCTTTTACATTTATCTGAGCTTATTACCCATTTCCCAGACGGATCGTAGAACACAGAACAGTACAGCACAAGACCTTTCGGCCATGATGCCGTGCCCACCTTTTACCCGACTGTAAGATCAAACGAACTGACATACCCTTCATTTTGCTCCCATCCATGTGCCTATCCAAGAGTCTGTTGAAATGTCCTGCTCCACCCACCCAACACTCGCTGTGTAATGGACCTACATCTGAAATCTCCCCTTACCCATCATCCAATCGCCTTACAATTATGCCCACTGGTACCATGTATGCCATGGGATAAAGAGGTCTCTCACTGTTCACTCTCTCTTTGCCTCACACCACCTTGTTCACTTCTACCAAATCACACCACACTCTTCTTCACTCCAATGAGAAAAGCCTTAGCTCCCTCGACCTTTCTTCATAAGACATGCTCTCCAGAACAGGCAGCATTCTGGTAAATCTCCTCTTTACCCTCTCTCAAGCATCCACATCTTCCCTGTAATGAAGGGATCAAAACTGAACACAATATTCTAATTGGGATCTAAACAGGACTGTATAGAGCTGCAGCATAACCTCATGGCTTTAAAAACTCAATACCCCAGCTAATGAAAGCCAATACACCATATTCTTCTTTAACAACACTATCAGCTTGGTGACAAATTTGAGGGGATCTCTGGTCATGAAATCCAAGATCCATCTGTTGCTCCACACTATCCAGTATTCTGCCTTTATCCCTGTATTCTGCATTCAGGTCTCACCTTCCAAAATGCATCACTTCACACTTTTCCAGGTTTGACTTTATCTGCCACTTCTCAGCCCAGCTCTACATCCTGTCAATGTCCCATTGCAATCTCCAGCAGACATCCACACTTTTCACCACTCCACCGACCTTCGTGTCATTGGGAAACTTACTAACCCACTCTTCCACTCACACATCCAAGTCATTCATAAAATCACCAAGAACAGAGGTCCTGTAACCTCTCCGTGCAGAAAACCACTGGTCACCGAGCTCCAGGCTGAATGCTTTCCATCTGGCATCACCCTCTGTCTTCTATGGGCCAGGAATTCTGTATCCAGACAGACAGGTTTCCATGTATCCCATGCTCTGTACTTTCTCAATGAGCCATAAATGCATTTTGTCACATTCTCAAAGGATTCAATAAGAATTGTGAGTCATGACCTGTCCCTAACAAAGCCATGAGACTTTCTCTAATCAAACTATGGTTTTCCAAGGAATTATAAATCCCGTCTCCCAGAGTCCCCTCCAATAATCTGCACATCACAGAGAGAAGACTGACAGGTCTGTGATTCCCAGAATTATCCCCATTCCCTTTCTTGAACAACACATGGCTGATTCACCTAACCTGCTCATCTTTGGGCTGTGGGTGGAAACCGGAGCACCCGGAGGAAACCCATGCAGACATGGGGAGAATGTGCAAACTCCACACAGACAGTCACCTGGGGTTGGAATTGTAATCGCGTCCCTGGTGCTGTGAGGCAGCAGTGCTAACCACTGAGCCACCGTACTGCCCCATGTAACTCTCTAGAGCCCTGCTTCGGATCTTTGGTTCCTCAACCTTAAGTCAGCTTCCTTCTTCCTCTTGACTAGATGTTCTACATCCATTGGAACCTTGTTAAATGCTTTGCTGAAGTCCATGTAGACAACGCTGTCTGCTCTGCCTTCATCTGTCTCTTGGCCACCTTCTCGAAGTGTCAATCCAGTTTGTGAAATACGGTTTCCCACTCACAAAGCCATGCTGAATATCTCTAATCAGCCCTTGCCTTTCCAAATATATGTAGCTCCTTTCTCTCAGAATCTCCTCCAACAACTTACCCGGCACTGGCTCACTGCGCTGTGATTTCCTGGCTTTTCCCTGCAGACCTAAAGTGATGGAATAGCATTAGCCGCCCTCCACTCTTCCGGTAACTCATTGTGTCTGATGATAATATAAATATCTCTGTTAGGGACACCGCAATCTCTTCCCTAGCTTCCCATGAATATTCAAGGATAGACCTAATGAGCTACTGAGGATTAATTAACCTTTATTTGTTTTAAGATTCCAACACTTTTTCTTCTCTGTTGCGGATTCTTTACAAGTTATCGCTATTTATTTCCCCAAGTTCCCGAGCTTCCATGTCTTTCTCCACAGTAAATTCTGACAAGACTATTTTGTCTAACATCTCACCCACCTCCTGATAGTTAAGGGGCCCTATTCTCTCCCAAGTTACTCTTTAGCCCTTATTGGAACTTGTGTAAAGGTTTCTGAAAATTTAAATAAACCGTATCTTCGGTACAGCCAGTCCTACACCGTATCTATCCTGCCATTTATACTCACACCAATAAAAATACAATCCTACAGGCTCAAAGCAACATTCTCTTTTTATTAAAAGTGTTTCTAAGGGTCCAGTTATTATTCACTGACATATCCTTTCAAACACATTCCAGCTCCCGACCTACTATCAGGCCAACACTGTTTGGTTTCAGACTGGCAGCAGAAAGGGTTATGGGAGTTCGTGTTTAACAAACTGAAAAAGGGAGCTTACAGGTTCAACAGGTAATAGATGTTTTCGAAATAAGGAGGGTCATGGGGGCTGAAGGGACATTATGGAAATAGGGAGTGATATGGGGACTGAATGAGATTATGGACATAGAGAGTGCAGTGGTGACTGAAGAACATCATGGAGATAGGGAGTGCTGTGGGGCCTGAAAGGGGACAAAGAGATCGGGAGGGCTTTGGGCCAGAAGGAGGTTGCACAGATCAGGAGGATCATGGGAATTGAAGGAGGTTACTCTGAATAGGAGTGTCGTTGGGTCAGGATGAGATTATGGAGATAGGGAGTGTCGTGGGGACTTTTGGAGGTTATGGAGTTAGGTAGGTTTTGGGGAATGATTCAGGTTACATGGATAGGAAGAGTCGTGGGGAC